>NW_026689881.1:0-101945 GCF_943734765.1 Anopheles ziemanni | reverse complement strand
CTTAAAGTGACTTTAAAGAGAATGAGACGATGCAAAATGAGGTTTAGAAGGTGCTTAAGGTGACTTTAAAGAGAATGAGACGATGCAAAATGGTGTTTAGAAGGTGCTTAAAGTGACTTTAAAGAGAATGAGACGATGCAAAATGAGGTTTAGAAGGTGCTTAAAGTGACTTTAAAGAGAATGAGACGATGCAAAATGAGGTTTAGAAGGTGCTTAAAGTGACTTTAAAGAGAATGAGACGATGCAAAATGGTGTTTAGAAGGCGCTTAAAGTGACTTTAAAGAGAATGAGACGATGCAAAATGAGGTTTAGAAGGTGCTTAAGGTGACTTTAAAGAGAATGAGACGATGCAAAATGGTGTTTAGAAGGTGCTTAAGGTGACTTTAAAGAGAATGAGACGATGCAAAATGAGGTTTAGAAGGTGCTTAAAGTGACTTTAAAGAGAATGAGACGATGCAAAATGGTGTTTAGAAGGTGCTTAAAGTGACTTTAAAGAGAATGAGACGATGCAAAATGAGGTTTAGAAGGTGCTTAAGGTGACTTTAAAGAGAATGAGACGATGCAAAATGAGGTTTAGAAGGTGCTTAAAGTGACTTTAAAGAGAATGAGACGATGCAAAATGGTGTTTAGAAGGTGCTTAAGGTGACTTTAAAGAGAATGAGACGATACAAAATGAGGTTTAGAAGGTGCTTAAAGTGACTTTAAAGAGAATGAGACGATGCAAAATGAGGTTTAGAAGGTGCTTAAAGTGACTTTAAAGAGAATGAGACGATGCAAAATGAGGTTTAGAAGGTGCTTAAAGTGACTTTAAAGAGAATGAGACGATGCAAAATGAGGTTTAGAAGGTGCTTAAAGTGACTTTAAAGAGAATGAGACGATGCAAAATGAGGTTTAGAAGGTGCTTAAAGTGACTTTAAAGAGAATGAGACGATGCAAAATGGTGTTTAGAAGGTGCTTAAGGTGACTTTAAAGAGAATGAGACGATGCAAAATGAGGTTTAGAAGGTGCTTAAAGTGACTTTAAAGAGAATGAGACGATGCAAAATGGTGTTTAGAAGGTGCTTAAAGTGACTTTAAAGAGAATGAGACGATGCAAAATGGTGTTTAGAAGGTGCTTAAAGTGACTTTAAAGAGAATGAGACGATGCAAAATGGTGTTTAGAAGGTGCTTAAGGTGACTTTAAAGAGAATGAGACGATGCAAAATGAGGTTTAGAAGGTGCTTAAGGTGACTTTAAAGAGAATGAGACGATGCAAAATGAGGTTTAGAAGGTGCTTAAAGTGACTTTAAAGAGAATGAGACGATGCAAAATGAGGTTTAGAAGGTGCTTAAAGTGACTTTAAAGAGAATGAGACGATGCAAAATGAGGTTTAGAAGGTGCTTAAAGTGACTTTAAAGAGAATGAGACGATGCAAAATGAGGTTTAGAAGGTGCTTAAAGTGACTTTAAAGAGAATGAGACGATGCAAAATGGTGTTTAGAAGGTGCTTAAAGTGACTTTAAAGAGAATGAGACGATGCAAAATGGTGTTTAGAAGGTGCTTAAGGTGACTTTAAAGAGAATGAGACGATGCAAAATGGTGTTTAGAAGGTGCTTAAAGTGACTTTAAAGAGAATGAGACGATGCAAAATGAGGTTTAGAAGGTGCTTAAAGTGACTTTAAAGAGAATGAGACGATGCAAAATGAGGTTTAGAAGGTGCTTAAAGTGACTTTAAAGAGAATGAGACGATGCAAAATGGTGTTTAGAAGGTGCTTAAAGTGACTTTAAAGAGAATGAGACGATGCAAAATGGTGTTTAGAAGGTGCTTAAGGTGACTTTAAAGAGAATGAGACGATGCAAAATGGTGTTTAGAAGGTGCTTAAAGTGACTTTAAAGAGAATGAGACGATGCAAAATGGTGTTTAGAAGGTGCTTAAAGTGACTTTAAAGAGAATGAGACGATGCAAAATGAGGTTTAGAAGGTGCTTAAAGTGACTTTAAAGAGAATGAGACGATGCAAAATGGTGTTTAGAAGGTGCTTAAAGTGACTTTAAAGAGAATGAGACGATGCAAAATGGTGTTTAGAAGGTGCTTAAGGTGACTTTAAAGAGAATGAGACGATGCAAAATGGTGTTTAGAAGGTGCTTAAAGTGACTTTAAAGAGAATGAGACGATGCAAAATGGTCTTTAGAAGGTGCTTAAGGTGACTTTAAAGAGAATGAGACGATGCAAAATGAGGTTTAGAAGGTGCTTAAAGTGACTTTAAAGAGAATGAGACGATGCAAAATGGTGTTTAGAAGGTGCTTAAAGTGACTTTAAAGAGAATGAGACGATGCAAAATGAGGTTTAGAAGGTGCTTAAAGTGACTTTAAAGAGAATGAGACGATGCAAAATGAGGTTTAGAAGGTGCTTAAAGTGACTTTAAAGAGAATGAGACGATGCAAAATGGTGTTTAGAAGGTGCTTAAAGTGACTTTAAAGAGAATGAGACGATGCAAAATGGTGTTTAGAAGGTGCTTAAGGTGACTTTAAAGAGAATGAGACGATGCAAAATGAGGTTTAGAAGGTGCTTAAGGTGACTTTAAAGAGAATGAGACGATGCAAAATGAGGTTTAGAAGGTGCTTAAGGTGACTTTAAAGAGAATGAGACGATGCAAAATGAGGTTTAGAAGGTGCTTAAAGTGACTTTAAAGAGAATGAGACGATGCAAAATGAGGTTTAGAAGGTGCTTAAAGTGACTTTAAAGAGAATGAGACGATGCAAAATGAGGTTTAGAAGGTTCTTAAAGTGACTTTAAAGAGAATGAGACGATGCAAAATGGTGGTTAGAAGGTGCTTAAGGTGACTTTAAAGAGAATGAGACGATGCAAAATGAGGTTTAGAAGGTGCTTAAGGTGACTTTAAAGAGAATGAGACGATGCAAAATGAGGTTTAGAAGGTGCTTAAAGTGACTTTAAAGAGAATGAGACGATGCAAAATGGTGTTTAGAAGGTGCTTAAAGTGACTTTAAAGAGAATGAGACGATGCAAAATGGTGTTTAGAAGGTGCTTAAAGTGACTTTAAAGAGAATGAGACGATGCAAAATGGTGTTTAGAAGGTGCTTAAGGTGACTTTAAAGAGAATGAGACGATGCAAAATGAGGTTTAGAAGGTGCTTAAAGTGACTTTAAAGAGAATGAGACGATGCAAAATGGTGTTTAGAAGGTGCTTAAGGTGACTTTAAAGAGAATGAGACGATGCAAAATGAGGTTTAGAAGGTGCTTAAAGTGACTTTAAAGAGAATGAGACGATGCAAAATGAGGTTTAGAAGGTGCTTAAAGTGACTTTAAAGAGAATGAGACGATGCAAAATGAGGTTTAGAAGGTGCTTAAAGTGACTTTAAAGAGAATGAGACGATGCAAAATGAGGTTTAGAAGGTGCTTAAAGTGACTTTAAAGAGAATGAGACGATGCAAAATGAGGTTTAGAAGGTGCTTAAAGTGACTTTAAAGAGAATGAGACGATGCAAAATGAGGTTTAGAAGGTGCTTAAAGTGACTTTAAAGAGAATGAGACGATGCAAAATGAGGTTTAGAAGGTGCTTAAAGTGACTTTAAAGAGAATGAGACGATGCAAAATGGTGTTTAGAAGGTGCTTAAGGTGACTTTAAAGAGAATGAGACGATGCAAAATGAGGTTTTAGAAGGTGCTTAAAGTGACTTTAAAGAGAATGAGACGATGCAAAATGAGGTTTAGAAGGTGCTTAAAGTGACTTTAAAGAGAATGAGACGATGCAAAATGAGGTTTAGAAGGTGCTTAAGGTGACTTTAAAGAGAATGAGACGATGCAAAATGGTGTTTAGAAGGTGCTTAAGGTGACTTTAAAGAGAATGAGACGATGCAAAATGAGGTTTAGAAGGTGCTTAAAGTGACTTTAAAGAGAATGAGACGATGCAAAATGAGGTTTAGAAGGTGCTTAAAGTGACTTTAAAGAGAATGAGACGATGCAAAATGAGGTTTAGAAGGTGCTTAAAGTGACTTTAAAGAGAATGAGACGATGATAAATGAGGTTTAGAAGGTGCTTAAAGTGACTTTAAAGAGAATGAGACGATGCAAAATGGTCTTTAGAAGGTGCTTAAAGTGACTTTAAAGAGAATGAGACGATGCAAAATGAGGTTTAGAAGGTGCTTAAAGTGACTTTAAAGAGAATGAGACGATGCAAAATGAGGTTTAGAAGGTGCTTTAGGTGACTTTAAAGAGAATGAGACGATGCAAAATGAGGTTTACAATGTGCTTAAAGTGACTTTAAAGAGAATGAGACGATGCAAAATGGTGTTTAGAAGGTGCTTAAAGTGACTTTAAAGAGAATGAGACGATGCAAAATGAGGTTTAGAAGGTGCTTAAAGTGACTTTAAAGAGAATGAGACGATGCAAAATGAGGTTTAGAAGGTGCTTAAAGTGACTTTAAAGAGAATGAGACGATGCAAAATGGTGTTTAGAAGGTGCTTAAAGTGACTTTAAAGAGAATGAGACGATGCAAAATGGTGTTTAGAAGGTGCTTAAAGTGACTTTAAAGAGAATGAGACGATGCAAAATGGTGTTTAGAAGGTGCTTAAAGTGACTTTAAAGAGAATGAGACGATGCAAAATGAGGTTTAGAAGGTGCTTAAAGTGACTTTAAAGAGAATGAGACGATGCAAAATGAGGTTTAGAAGGTGCTTAAAGTGACTTTAAAGAGAATGAGACGATGCAAAATGAGGTTTAGAAGGTGCTTAAAGTGACTTTAAAGAGAATGAGACGATGCAAAATGAGGTTTAGAAGGTGCTTAAAGTGACTTTAAAGAGAATGAGACGATGCAAAATGAGGTTTAGAAGGTGCTTAAAGTGACTTTAAAGAGAATGAGACGATGCAAAATGGTGTTTAGAAGGTGCTTAAAGTGACTTTAAAGAGAATGAGACGATGCAAAATGGTCTTTAGAAGGTGCTTAAGGTGACTTTAAAGAGAATGAGACGATGCAAAATGAGGTTTAGAAGGTGCTTAAAGTGACTTTAAAGAGAATGAGACGATGCAAAATGAGGTTTAGAAGGTGCTTAAAGTGACTTTAAAGAGAATGAGACGATGCAAAACGGTGTTTGAAAGGTGCTTAAGGTGACTTTAAAGAGAATGAGACGATGCAAAATGAGGTTTAGAAGGTGCTTAAAGTGACTTTAAAGAGAATGAGACGATGCAAAATGGTGTTTAGAAGGTGCTTAAGGTGACTTTAAAGAGAATGAGACGATGCAAAATGGTGTTTAGAAGGTGCTTAAAGTGACTTTAAAGAGAATGAGACGATGCAAAATGAGGTTTAGAAGGTGCTTAAAGTGACTTTAAAGAGAATGAGACGATGCAAAATGAGGTTTAGAAGGTGCTTAAAGTGACTTTAAAGAGAATGAGACGATACAAAATGGTGTTTAGAAGGTGCTTAAAGTGACTTTAAAGAGAATGAGACGATGCAAAATGGTGTTTAGAAGGTGCTTAAGGTGACTTTAAAGAGAATGAGACGATGCAAAATGAGGTTTAGAAGGTGCTTAAAGTGACTTTAAAGAGAATGAGACGATGCAAAATGGTGTTTAGAAGGTGCTTAAGGTGACTTTAAAGAGAATGAGACGATGCAAAATGAGGTTTAGAAGGTGCTTAAAGTGACTTTAAAGAGAATGAGACGATGCAAAATGGTGTTTAGAAGGTGCTTAAGGTGACTTTAAAGAGAATGAGACGATGCAAAATGAGGTTTAGAAGGTGCTTAAGGTGACTTTAAAGAGAATGAGACGATGCAAAATGGTGTTAAGAAGGTGCTTAAAGTGACTTTAAAGAGAATGAGACGATGCAAAATGGTGTTTAGAAGGTGCTTAAGGTGACTTTAAAGAGAATGAGACGATGCAAAATGAGGTTTAGAAGGTGCTTAAGGTGACTTTAAAGAGAATGAGACGATGCAAAATGAGGTTTAGAAGGTGCTTAAAGTGACTTTAAAGAGAATGAGACGATGCAAAATGAGGTTTAGAAGGTGCTTAAAGTGACTTTAAAGAGAATGAGACGATGCAAAATGAGGTTTAGAAGGTGCTTAAAGTGACTTTAAAGAGAATGAGACGATGCAAAATGAGGTTTAGAAGGTGCTTAAAGTGACTTTAAAGAGAATGAGACGATGCAAAATGAGGTTTAGAAGGTGCTTAAAGTGACTTTAAAGAGAATGAGACGATGCAAAATGGTGTTTAGAAGGTGCTTAAAGTGACTTTAAAGAGAATGAGACGATGCAAAATGGTGTTTAGAAGGTGCTTAAGGTGACTTTAAAGAGAATGAGACGATGCAAAATGAGGTTTAGAAGGTGCTTAAAGTGACTTTAAAGAGAATGAGACGATGCAAAATGGTCTTTAGAAGGTGCTTAAGGTGACTTTAAAGAGAATGAGACGATGCAAAATGAGGTTTAGAAGGTGCTTAAAGTGACTTTAAAGAGAATGAGACGATGCAAAATGGTGTTTAGAAGGTGCTTAAGGTGACTTTAAAGAGAATGAGACGATGCAAAATGGTGTTTAGAAGGTGCTTAAGGTGACTTTAAAGAGAATGAGACGATGCAAAATGGTCTTTAGAAGGTGCTTAAGGTGACTTTAAAGAGAATGAGACGATGCAAAATGAGGTTTAGAAGGTGCTTAAAGTGACTTTAAAGAGAATGAGACGATGCAAAATGGTGTTTAGAAGGTGCTTAAAGTGACTTTAAAGAGAATGAGACGATGCAAAATGAGGTTTAGAAGGTGCTTAAGGTGACTTTAAAGAGAATGAGACGATGCAAAATGGTGTTTAGAAGGTACTTAAGGTGACTTTAAAGAGAATGAGACGATGCAAAATTCTGTTTAGAAGGTGCTTAAAGTGACTTTAAAGAGAATGAGACGATGCAAAATGAGGTTTAGAAGGTGCTTAAGGTGACTTTAAAGAGAATGAGACGATGCAAAATGAGGTTTAGAAGGTGCTTAAAGTGACTTTAAAGAGAATGAGACGATGCAAAATGAGGTTTGAAAGGTGCTTAAGGTGACTTTAAAGAGAATGAGACGATGCAAAATGAGGTTTAGAAGGTGCTTAAGGTGACTTTAAAGAGAATGAGACGATGCAAAATGGTGTTTAGAAGGTGCTTAAAGTGACTTTAAAGAGAATGAGACGATGCAAAATGGTGTTTAGAAGGTGCTTAAGGTGACTTTAAAGAGAATGAGACGATGCAAAATGGTGTTTAGAAGGTGCTTAAGGTGACTTTAAAGAGAATGAGACGATGCAAAATGAGGTTTAGAAGGTGCTTAAAGTGACTTTAAAGAGAATGAGACGATGCAAAATGAGGTTTAGAAGGTGCTTAAAGTGACTTTAAAGAGAATGAGACGATGCAAAATGGTGTTTAGATGGTGCTTAAAGTGACTTTAAAGAGAATAAGACGATGCAAAATGAGGTTTAGAAGGTGCTTAAGGTGACTTTAAAGAGAATGAGACGATGCAAAATGGTGTTTAGAAGGTGCTTAATGTGACTTTAAAGAGAATGAGACGATGCAAAATGGTGTTTAGAAGGTGCTTAAAGTGACTTTAAAGAGAATGAGACGATGCAAAATGGTGTTTAGAAGGTGCTTAAAGTGACTTTAAAGAGAATGAGACGATGCAAAATGAGGTTCAGAAGGTGCTTAAAGTGACTTTAAAGAGAATGAGACGATGCAAAATGAGGTTTAGAAGGTGCTTAAAGTGACTTTAAAGAGAATGAGACGATGCAAAATGGTGTTTAGAAGGTGCTTAAGGTGACTTTAAAGAGAATGAGACGATGCAAAATGGTGTTTAGAAGGTGCTTAAAGTGACTTTAAAGAGAATGAGACGATGCAAAATGGTGTTTAGAAGGTGCTTAAAGTGACTTTAAAGAGAATGAGACGATGCAAAATGAGGTTTAGAAGGTGCTTAAAGTGACTTTAAAGAGAATGAGACGATGCAAAATGGTGTTTAGAAGGTGCTTAAGGTGACTTTAAAGAGAATGAGACGATGCAAAATGAGGTTAAGAAGGTGCTTAAGGTGACTTTAAAGAGAATGAGACGATGCAAAATGAGGTTTAGAAGGTGCTTAAGGTGACTTTAAAGAGAATGAGACGATGCAAAATGGTGTTTAGAAGGTGCTTAAGGTGACTTTAAAGAGAATGAGACGATGCAAAATGAGGTTTAGAAGGTGCTTAAAGTGACTTTAAAGAGAATGAGACGATGCAAAATGGTGTTTAGAAGGTGCTTAAGGTGACTTTAAAGAGAATGAGACGATGCAAAATGGTGTTTAGAAGGTGCTTAAAGTGACTTTAAAGAGAATGAGACGATGCAAAATGGTGTTTAGATGGTGCTTAAAGTGACTTTAAAGAGAATAAGACGATGCAAAATGGTCTTTAGAAGGTGCTTAAGGTGACTTTAAAGAGAATGAGACGATGCAAAATGAGGTTTAGAAGGTGCTTAAGGTGACTTTAAAGAGAATGAGACGATGCAAAATGGTGTTTAGAAGGTGCTTAAAGTGACTTTAAAGAGAATGAGACGATGCAAAATGGTGTTTAGAAGGTGCTTAAAGTGACTTTAAAGAGAATGAGACGATGCAAAATGAGGTTTAGAAGGTGCTTAAAGTGACTTTAAAGAGAATGAGACGATGCAAAATGGTGTTTAGAAGGTGCTTAAAGTGACTTTAAAGAGAATGAGACGATGCAAAATGGTGTTTAGAAGGTGCTTAAAGTGACTTTAAAGAGAATGAGACGATGCAAAATGGTGTTTAGAAGGTGCTTAAGGTGACTTTAAAGAGAATGAGACGATGCAAAATGAGGTTTAGAAGGTGCTTAAGGTGACTTTAAAGAGAATGAGACGATGCAAAATGGTGTTTAGAAGGTACTTAAGGTGACTTTAAAGAGAATGAGACGATGCAAAATGAGGTTTAGAAGGTGCTTAAAGTGACTTTAAAGAGAATGAGACGATGCAAAATGGTCTTTAGAAGGTGCTTAAGGTGACTTTAAAGAGAATGAGACGATGCAAAATGAGGTTTAGAAGGTGCTTAAAGTGACTTTAAAGAGAATGAGACGATGCAAAATGAGGTTTAGAAGGTGCTTAAAGTGACTTTAAAGAGAATGAGACGATGCAAAATGGTGTTTAGAAGGTGCTTAAGGTGACTTAAAAGAGAATGAGACGATGCAAAATGGTGTTTAGAAGGTGCTTAAAGTGACTTTAAAGAGAATGAGACGATGCAAAATGGTGTTTAGAAGGTGCTTAAAGTGACTTTAAAGAGAATGAGACGATGCAAAATGGTGTTTAGAAGGTGCTTAAAGTGACTTTAAAGAGAATGAGACGATGCAAAATGGTCTTTAGAAGGTGCTTAAAGTGACATTAAAGAGAATGAGACGATGCAAAATGAGGTTAAGAAGGTGCTTAAGGTGACTTTAAAGAGAATGAGACGATGCAAAATGGTGTTTAGAAGGTGCTTAAAGTGACTTTAAAGAGAATGAGACGATGCAAAATGAGGTTTAGAAGGTGCTTAAGGTGACTTTAAAGAGAATGAGACGATGCAAAATGAGGTTTAGAAGGTGCTTAAGGTGACTTTAAAGAGAATGAGACGATGCAAAATGAGGTTTAGAAGGTGCTTAAAGTGACTTTAAAGAGAATGAGACGATGCAAAATGAGGTTTGAAAGGTGCTTAAGGTGACTTTAAAGAGAATGAGACGATGCAAAATGAGGTTTAGAAGGTGCTTAAGGTGACTTTAAAGAGAATGAGACGATGCAAAATGAGGTTTAGAAGGTGCTTAAGGTGACTTTAAAGAGAATGAGACGATGCAAAATGAGGTTTAGAAGGTGCTTAAAGTGACTTTAAAGAGAATGAGACGATGCAAAATGAGGTTTGAAAGGTGCTTAAGGTGACTTTAAAGAGAATGAGACGATGCAAAATGGTGTTTAGAAGGTGCTTAAAGTGACTTTAAAGAGAATGAGACGATGCAAAATGGTGTTTAGAAGGTGCTTAAAGTGACTTTAAAGAGAATGAGACGATGCAAAATGGTGTTTAGAAGGTGCTTAAGGTGACTTTAAAGAGAATGAGACGATGCAAAATGAGGTTTAGAAGGTGCTTAAAGTGACTTTAAAGAGAATGAGACGATGCAAAATGGTGTTTAGAAGGTGCTTAAGGTGACTTTAAAGAGAATGAGACGATGCAAAATGAGGTTTAGAAGTTGCTTAAAGTGACTTTAAAGAGAATGAGACGATGCAAAATGGTGTTTAGAAGGTGCTTAAGGTGACTTTAAAGAGAATGAGACGATGCAAAATGGTGTTTAGAAGGTGCTTAAGGTGACTTTAAAGAGAATGAGACGATGCAAAATGAGGTTTAGAAGGTGCTTAAGGTGACTTTAAAAAGAATGAGACGATGCAAAATGAGGTTTAGAAGGTGCTTAAAGTGACTTTAAAGAGAATGAGACGATGCAAAATGAGGTTTAGAAGGTGCTTAAAGTGACTTTAAAGAGAATGAGACGATGCAAAATGAGGTTTAGAAGGTGCTTAAAGTGACTTTAAAGAGAATGAGACGATGCAAAATGAGGTTTAGAAGGTGCTTAAAGTGACTTTAAAGAGAATGAGACGATGCAAAATGAGGTTTAGAAGGTGCTTAAAGTGACTTTAAAGAGAATGAGACGATGCAAAATGGTGTTTAGAAGGTGCTTAAAGTGACTTTAAAGAGAATGAGACGATGCAAAATGGTGTTTAGAAGGTGCTTAAAGTGACTTTAAAGAGAATGAGACGATGCAAAATGGTGTTTAGAAGGTGCTTAAGGTGACTTTAAAGAGAATGAGACGATGCAAAATGAGGTTTAGAAGGTGCTTAAAGTGACTTTAAAGAGAATGAGACGATGCAAAATGGTGTTTAGAAGGTGCTTAAGGTGACTTTAAAGAGAATGAGACGATGCAAAATGAGGTTTAGAAGGTGCTTAAAGTGACTTTAAAGAGAATGAGACGATGCAAAATGGTGTTTAGAAGGTGCTTAAGGTGACTTTAAAGAGAATGAGACGATGCAAAATGGTGTTTAGAAGGTGCTTAAGGTGACTTTAAAGAGAATGAGACGATGCAAAATGGTCTTTAGAAGGTGCTTAAGGTGACTTTAAAGAGAATGAGACGATGCAAAATGAGGTTTAGAAGGTGCTTAAAGTGACTTTAAAGAGAATGAGACGATGCAAAATGGTGTTTAGAAGGTGCTTAAAGTGACTTTAAAGAGAATGAGACGATGCAAAATGAGGTTTAGAAGGTGCTTAAGGTGACTTTAAAGAGAATGAGACGATGCAAAATGGTGTTTAGAAGGTACTTAAGGTGACTTTAAAGAGAATGAGACGATGCAAAATGAGGTTTAGAAGGTGCTTAAAGTGACTTTAAAGAGAATGAGACGATGCAAAATGAGGTTTAGAAGGTGCTTAAAGTGACTTTAAAGAGAATGAGACGATGCAAAATGAGGTTTAGAAGGTGCTTAAGGTGACTTTAAAGAGAATGAGACGATGCAAAATGAGGTTTAGAAGGTGCTTAAGGTGACTTTAAAGAGAATGAGACGATGCAAAATGAGGTTTGAAAGGTGCTTAAGGTGACTTTAAAGAGAATGAGACGATGCAAAATGAGGTTTAGAAGGTGCTTAAGGTGACTTTAAAGAGAATGAGACGATGCAAAATGGTGTTTAGAAGGTGCTTAAAGTGACTTTAAAGAGAATGAGACGATGCAAAATGGTGTTTAGAAGGTGCTTAAGGTGACTTTAAAGAGAATGAGACGATGCAAAATGGTGTTTAGAAGGTGCTTAAGGTGACTTTAAAGAGAATGAGACGATGCAAAATGAGGTTTAGAAGGTGCTTAAAGTGACTTTAAAGAGAATGAGACGATGCAAAATGAGGTTTAGAAGGTGCTTAAAGTGACTTTAAAGAGAATGAGACGATGCAAAATGGTGTTTAGATGGTGCTTAAAGTGACTTTAAAGAGAATAAGACGATGCAAAATGAGGTTTAGAAGGTGCTTAAGGTGACTTTAAAGAGAATGAGACGATGCAAAATGGTGTTTAGAAGGTGCTTAAGGTGACTTTAAAGAGAATGAGACGATGCAAAATGGTGTTTAGAAGGTGCTTAAAGTGACTTTAAAGAGAATGAGACGATGCAAAATGGTGTTTAGAAGGTGCTTAAAGTGACTTTAAAGAGAATGAGACGATGCAAAATGAGGTTTAGAAGGTGCTTAAAGTGACTTTAAAGAGAATGAGACGATGCAAAATGAGGTTTAGAAGGTGCTTAAAGTGACTTTAAAGAGAATGAGACGATGCAAAATGGTGTTTAGAAGGTGCTTAAGGTGACTTAAAAGAGAATGAGACGATGCAAAATGGTGTTTAGAAGGTGCTTAAAGTGACTTTAAAGAGAATGAGACGATGCAAAATGGTGTTTAGAAGGTGCTTAAAGTGACTTTAAAGAGAATGAGACGATGCAAAATGAGGTTTAGAAGGTGCTTAAAGTGACTTTAAAGAGAATGAGACGATGCAAAATGGTGTTTAGAAGGTGCTTAAGGTGACTTTAAAGAGAATGAGACGATGCAAAATGAGGTTAAGAAGGTGCTTAAGGTGACTTTAAAGAGAATGAGACGATGCAAAATGAGGTTTAGAAGGTGCTTAAAGTGACTTTAAAGAGAATGAGACGATGCAAAATGGTGTTTAGAAGGTGCTTAAGGTGACTTTAAAGAGAATGAGACGATGCAAAATGAGGTTTAGAAGGTGCTTAAAGTGACTTTAAAGAGAATGAGACGATGCAAAATGGTGTTTAGAAGGTGCTTAAGGTGACTTTAAAGAGAATGAGACGATGCAAAATGGTGTTTAGAAGGTGCTTAAAGTGACTTTAAAGAGAATGAGACGATGCAAAATGGTGTTTAGATGGTGCTTAAAGTGACTTTAAAGAGAATAAGACGATGCAAAATGGTCTTTAGAAGGTGCTTAAGGTGACTTTAAAGAGAATGAGACGATGCAAAATGAGGTTTAGAAGGTGCTTAAGGTGACTTTAAAGAGAATGAGACGATGCAAAATGGTGTTTAGAAGGTGCTTAAAGTGACTTTAAAGAGAATGAGACGATGCAAAATGGTGTTTAGAAGGTGCTTAAAGTGACTTTAAAGAGAATGAGACGATGCAAAATGAGGTTTAGAAGGTGCTTAAAGTGACTTTAAAGAGAATGAGACGATGCAAAATGGTGTTTAGAAGGTGCTTAAAGTGACTTTAAAGAGAATGAGACGATGCAAAATGGTGTTTAGAAGGTGCTTAAGGTGACTTTAAAGAGAATGAGACGATGCAAAATGGTGTTTAGAAGGTGCTTAAGGTGACTTTAAAGAGAATGAGACGATGCAAAATGAGGTTTAGAAGGTGCTTAAGGTGACTTTAAAGAGAATGAGACGATGCAAAATGGTGTTTAGAAGGTACTTAAGGTGACTTTAAAGAGAATGAGACGATGCAAAATTCTGTTTAGAAGGTGCTTAAAGTGACTTTAAAGAGAATGAGACGATGCAAAATGGTCTTTAGAAGGTGCTTAAGGTGACTTTAAAGAGAATGAGACGATGCAAAATGAGGTTTAGAAGGTGCTTAAAGTGACTTTAAAGAGAATGAGACGATGCAAAATGAGGTTTAGAAGGTGCTTAAAGTGACTTTAAAGAGAATGAGACGATGCAAAATGGTGTTTAGAAGGTGCTTAAGGTGACTTAAAAGAGAATGAGACGATGCAAAATGGTGTTTAGAAGGTGCTTAAAGTGACTTTAAAGAGAATGAGACGATGCAAAATGGTGTTTAGAAGGTGCTTAAAGTGACTTTAAAGAGAATGAGACGATGCAAAATGGTGTTTAGAAGGTGCTTAAAGTGACTTTAAAGAGAATGAGACGATGCAAAATGGTCTTTAGAAGGTGCTTAAAGTGACTTTAAAGAGAATGAGACGATGCAAAATGAGGTTAAGAAGGTGCTTAAGGTGACTTTAAAGAGAATGAGACGATGCAAAATGGTGTTTAGAAGGTGCTTAAAGTGACTTTAAAGAGAATGAGACGATGCAAAATGAGGTTTAGAAGGTGCTTAAGGTGACTTTAAAGAGAATGAGACGATGCAAAATGAGGTTTAGAAGGTGCTTAAAGTGACTTCAAAGAGAATGAGACGATGCAAAATGGTGTTTAGAAGGTGCTTAAGGTGACTTTAAAGAGAATGAGACGATGCAAAATGGTGTTTAGAAGGTGCTTAAAGTGACTTTAAAGAGAATGAGACGATGCAAAATGGTGTTTAGAAGGTGCTTAAGGTGACTTTAAAGAGAATGAGACGATGCAAAATGAGGTTTAGAAGGTGCTTAAAGTGACTTTAAAGAGAATGAGACGATGCAAAATGAGGTTTAGAAGGTGCTTAAGGTGACTTTAAAGAGAATGAGACGATGCAAAATGAGGTTTAGAAGGTGCTTAAAGTGACTTTAAAGAGAATGAGACGATGCAAAATGAGGTTTAGAAGGTGCTTAAAGTGACTTTAAAGAGAATGAGACGATGCAAAATGAGGTTTAGAAGGTGCTTAAGGTGACTTTAAAGAGAATGAGACGATGCAAAATGGTGTTTAGAAGGTGCTTAAGGTGACTTTAAAGAGAATGAGACGATGCAAAATGGTGTTTAGAAGGTGCTTAAGGTGACTTTAAAGAGAATGAGACGATGCAAAATGAGGTTTAGAAGGTGCTTAAAGTGACTTTAAAGAGAATGAGACGATGCAAAATGGTGTTTAGAAGGTGCTTAAAGTGACTTTAAAGAGAATGAGACGATGCAAAATGAGGTTTAGAAGGTGCTTAAAGTGACTTTAAAGAGAATGAGACGATGCAAAATGAGGTTTAGAAGGTGCTTAAAGTGACTTTAAAGAGAATGAGACGATGCAAAATGGTGTTTAGAAGGTGCTTAAAGTGACTTTAAAGAGAATGAGACGATGCAAAATGAGGTTTAGAAGGTGCTTAAGGTGACTTTAAAGAGAATGAGACGATGCAAAATGAGGTTTAGAAGGTGCTTAAAGTGACTTTAAAGAGAATGAGACGATGCAAAATGGTGTTTAGAAGGTGCTTAAGGTGACTTTAAAGAGAATGAGACGATGCAAAATGAGGTTTAGAAGGTGCTTAAAGTGACTTTAAAGAGAATGAGACGATGCAAAATGGTGTTTAGAAGGTGCTTAAAGTGACTTTAAAGAGAATGAGACGATGCAAAATGGTGTTTAGAAGGTGCTTAAGGTGACTTTAAAGAGAATGAGACGATGCAAAATGAGGTTTAGAAGGTGCTTAAAGTGACTTTAAAGAGAATGAGACGATGCAAAATGAGGTTTAGAAGGTGCTTAAAGTGACTTTAAAGAGAATGAGACGATGCAAAATGAGGTTTAGAAGGTGCTTAAAGTGACTTTAAAGAGAATGGAGACGATGCAAAATGAGGTTTAGAAGGTGCTTAAAGTGACTTTAAAGAGAATGAGGACGATGCAAAATGGTGTTTAGAAGGTGCTTAAAGTGACTTTAAAGAGAATGAGACGATGCAAAATGAGGTTTAGAAGGTGCTTAAAGTGACTTTAAAGAGAATGAGACGATGCAAAATGGTGTTTAGAAGGTGCTTAAAGTGACTTTAAAGAGAATGAGACGATGCAAAATGAGGTTTAGAAGGTGCTTAAGGTGACTTTAAAGAGAATGAGACGATGCAAAATGAGGTTTAGAAGGTGCTTAAGGTGACTTTAAAGAGAATGAGACGATGCAAAATGGTGTTTAGAAGGTGCTTAAAGTGACTTTAAAGAGAATGAGACGATGCAAAATGGTGTTTAGAAGGTGCTTAAGGTGACTTTAAAGAGAATGAGACGATGCAAAATGAGGTTTAGAAGGTGCTTAAGGTGACTTTAAAGAGAATGAGACGATGCAAAATGGTGTTTAGAAGGTGCTTAAGGTGACTTTAAAGAGAATGAGACGATGCAAAATGAGGTTTAGAAGGTGCTTAAAGTGACTTTAAAGAGAATGAGACGATGCAAAATGGTGTTTAGAAGGTGCTTAAAGTGACTTTAAAGAGAATGAGACGATGCAAAATGAGGTTTAGAAGGTGCTTAAGGTGACTTTAAAGAGAATGAGACGATGCAAAATGAGGTTTAGAAGGTGCTTAAAGTGACTTTAAAGAGAATGAGACGATGCAAAATGGTGTTTAGAAGGTGCTTAAGGTGACTTTAAAGAGAATGAGACGATGCAAAATGAGGTTTAGAAGGTGCTTAAAGTGACTTTAAAGAGAATGAGACGATGCAAAATGGTGTTTAGAAGGTGCTTAAGGTGACTTTAAAGAGAATGAGACGATGCAAAATGGTGTTTAGAAGGTGCTTAAGGTGACTTTAAAGAGAATGAGACGATGCAAAATGGTGTTTAGAAGGTGCTTAAGGTGACTTTAAAGAGAATGAGACGATGCAAAATGAGGTTTAGAAGGTGCTTAAAGTGACTTTAAAGAGAATGAGACGATGCAAAATGAGGTTTAGAAGGTGCTTAAAGTGACTTTAAAGAGAATGAGACGATGCAAAATGGTGTTTAGAAGGTGCTTAAGGTGACTTTAAAGAGAATGAGACGATGCAAAATGGTGTTTAGAAGGTGCTTAAGGTGACTTTAAAGAGAATGAGACGATGCAAAATGGTGTTTAGAAGGTGCTTAAGGTGACTTTAAAGAGAATGAGACGATGCAAAATGAGGTTTAGAAGGTGCTTAAAGTGACTTTAAAGAGAATGAGACGATGCAAAATGGTGTTTAGAAGGTGCTTAAGGTGACTTTAAAGAGAATGAGACGATGCAAAATGAGGTTTAGAAGGTGCTTAAAGTGACTTTAAAGAGAATGAGACGATGCAAAATGGTGTTTAGAAGGTGCTTAAAGTGACTTTAAAGAGAATGAGACGATGCAAAATGAGGTTTAGAAGGTGCTTAAAGTGACTTTAAAGAGAATGAGACGATGCAAAATGAGGTTTAGAAGGTGCTTAAAGTGACTTTAAAGAGAATGAGACGATGCAAAATGGTGTTTAGAAGGTGCTTAAAGTGACTTTAAAGAGAATGAGACGATGCAAAATGAGGTTTAGAAGGTGCTTAAAGTGACTTTAAAGAGAATGAGACGATGCAAAATGAGGTTTAGAAGGTGCTTAAAGTGACTTTAAAGAGAATGAGACGATGCAAAATGAGGTTTAGAAGGTGCTTAAAGTGACTTTAAAGAGAATGAGACGATGCAAAATGGTGTTTAGAAGGTGCTTAAGGTGACTTTAAAGAGAATGAGACGATGCAAAATGGTGTTTAGAAGGTGCTTAAGGTGACTTTAAAGAGAATGAGACGATGCAAAATGGTGTTTAGAAGGTGCTTAAAGTGACTTTAAAGAGAATGAGACGATGCAAAATGAGGTTTAGAAGGTGCTTAAGGTGACTTTAAAGAGAATGAGACGATGCAAAATGAGGTTTAGAAGGTGCTTAAAGTGACTTTAAAGAGAATGAGACGATGCAAAATGAGGTTTAGAAGGTGCTTAAAGTGACTTTAAAGAGAATGAGACGATGCAAAATGGTGTTTAGAAGGTGCTTAAAGTGACTTTAAAGAGAATGAGACGATGCAAAATGGTCTTTAGAAGGTGCTTAAGGTGACTTTAAAGAGAATGAGACGATGCAACATGAGGTTTAGAAGGTGCTTAAAGTGACTTTAAAGAGAATGAGACGATGCAAAATGAGGTTTGAAAGGTGCTTAAGGTGACTTTAAAGAGAATGAGACGATGCAAAATGAGGTTTAGAAGGTGCTTAAAGTGACTTTAAAGAGAATGAGACGATGCAAAATGAGGTTTAGAAGGTGCTTAAAGTGACTTTAAAGAGAATGAGACGATGCAAAATGGTGTTTAGAAGGTGCTTAAAGTGACTTTAAAGAGAATGAGACGATGCAAAATAAGGTTTAGAAGGTGCTTAAAGTGACTCTAAAGAGAATGAGACGATGCAAAATGAGGTTTAGAAGGTGCTTAAAGTGACTTTAAAGAGAATGAGACGATGCAAAATGGTGTTTAGAAGGTGCTTAAAGTGACTTTAAAGAGAATGAGACGATGCAAAATGGTGTTTAGAAGGTGCTTAAGGTGACTTTAAAGAGAATGAGACGATGCAAAATGAGGTTAAGAAGGTGCTTAAAGTGACTTTAAAGAGAATGAGACGATGCAAAATGAGGTTTAGAAGGTGCTTAAGGTGACTTTAAAGAGAATGAGACGATGCAAAATGAGGTTTAGAAGGTGCTTAAAGTGACTTTAAAGAGAATGAGACGATGCAAAATGGTGTTTAGAAGGTGCTTAAGGTGACTTTAAAGAGAATGAGACGATGCAAAATGGTGTTTAGAAGGTGCTTAAAGTGACTTTAAAGAGAATGAGACGATGCAAAATGGTGTTTAGAAGGTGCTTAAAGTGACTTTAAAGAGAATGAGACGATGCAAAATGAGGTTTAGAAGGTGCTTAAAGTGACTTTAAAGAGAATGAGACGATGCAAAATGAGGTTTAGAAGGTGCTTAAAGTGACTTTAAAGAGAATGAGACGATGCAAAATGAGGTTTAGAAGGTGCTTAAAGTGACTTTAAAGAGAATGAGACGATGCAAAATGGTGTTTAGAAGGTGCTTAAGGTGACTTTAAAGAGAATGAGACGATGCAAAATGAGGTTTAGAAGGTGCTTAAAGTGACTTTAAAGAGAATGAGACGATGCAAAATGAGGTTTAGAAGGTGCTTAAAGTGACTTTAAAGAGAATGAGACGATGCAAAATGAGGTTTAGAAGGTGCTTAAAGTGACTTTAAAGAGAATGAGACGATGCAAAATGAGGTTTAGAAGGTGCTTAAAGTGACTTTAAAGAGAATGAGACGATGCAAAATGGTGTTTAGAAGGTGCTTAAAGTGACTTTAAAGAGAATGAGACGATGCAAAATGGTGTTTAGAAGGTGCTTAAGGTGACTTTAAAGAGAATGAGACGATGCAAAATGAGGTTTAGAAGGTGCTTAAAGTGACTTTAAAGAGAATGAGACGATGCAAAATGGTGTTTAGAAGGTGCTTAAAGTGACTTTAAAGAGAATGAGACGATGCAAAATGAGGTTTAGAAGGTGCTTAAAGTGACTTTAAAGAGAATGAGACGATGCAAAATGGTGTTTAGAAGGTGCTTAAAGTGACTTTAAAGAGAATGAGACGATGCAAAATGAGGTTTAGAAGGTGCTTAAAGTGACTTTAAAGAGAATGAGACGATGCAAAATGGTGTTTAGAAGGTGCTTAAAGTGACTTTAAAGAGAATGAGACGATGCAAAATGGTGTTTAGAAGGTGCTTAAGGTGACTTTAAAGAGAATGAGACGATGCAAAATGAGGTTAAGAAGGTGCTTAAAGTGACTTTAAAGAGAATGAGACGATGCAAAATGAGGTTTAGAAGGTGCTTAAGGTGACTTTAAAGAGAATGAGACGATGCAAAATGAGGTTTAGAAGGTGCTTAAAGTGACTTTAAAGAGAATGAGACGATGCAAAATGGTGTTTAGAAGGTGCTTAAGGTGACTTTAAAGAGAATGAGACGATGCAAAATGGTGTTTAGAAGGTGCTTAAAGTGACTTTAAAGAGAATGAGACGATGCAAAATGGTGTTTAGAAGGTGCTTAAAGTGACTTTAAAGAGAATGAGACGATGCAAAATGAGGTTTAGAAGGTGCTTAAAGTGACTTTAAAGAGAATGAGACGATGCAAAATGAGGTTTAGAAGGTGCTTAAAGTGACTTTAAAGAGAATGAGACGATGCAAAATGAGGTTTAGAAGGTGCTTAAAGTGACTTTAAAGAGAATGAGACGATGCAAAATGGTGTTTAGAAGGTGCTTAAGGTGACTTTAAAGAGAATGAGACGATGCAAAATGAGGTTTAGAAGGTGCTTAAAGTGACTTTAAAGAGAATGAGACGATGCAAAATGAGGTTTAGAAGGTGCTTAAAGTGACTTTAAAGAGAATGAGACGATGCAAAATGAGGTTTAGAAGGTGCTTAAAGTGACTTTAAAGAGAATGAGACGATGCAAAATGGTGTTTAGAAGGTGCTTAAAGTGACTTTAAAGAGAATGAGACGATGCAAAATGGTGTTTAGAAGGTGCTTAAGGTGACTTTAAAGAGAATGAGACGATGCAAAATGAGGTTTAGAAGGTGCTTAAAGTGACTTTAAAGAGAATGAGACGATGCAAAATGGTGTTTAGAAGGTGCTTAAAGTGACTTTAAAGAGAATGAGACGATGCAAAATGAGGTTTAGAAGGTGCTTAAAGTGACTTTAAAGAGAATGAGACGATGCAAAATGGTGTTTAGAAGGTGCTTAAAGTGACTTTAAAGAGAATGAGACGATGCAAAATGAGGTTTAGAAGGTGCTTAAAGTGACTTTAAAGAGAATGAGACGATGCAAAATGGTGTTTGAAAGGTGCTTAAGGTGACTTTAAAGAGAATGAGACGATGCAAAATGGTGTTTAGAAGGTGCTTAAGGTGACTTTAAAGAGAATGAGACGATGCAAAATGGTGTTTAGAAGGTGCTTAAAGTGACTTTAAAGAGAATGAGACGATGCAAAATGGTGTTTAGAAGGTGCTTAAAGTGACTTTAAAGAGAATGAGACGATGCAAAATGGTGTTTAGAAGGTGCTTAAGGTGACTTTAAAGAGAATGAGACGATGCAAAATGGTGTTTAGAAGGTGCTTAAAGTGACTTTAAAGAGAATGAGACGATGCAAAATGAGGTTTGAAAGGTGCTTAAGGTGACTTTAAAGAGAATGAGACGATGCAAAATGAGGTTTGAAAGGTGCTTAAGGTGACTTTAAAGAGAATGAGACGATGCAAAATGGTGTTTAGAAGGTGCTTAAGGTGACTTTAAAGAGAATGAGACGATGCAAAATGGTGTTTAGATGGTGCTTAAAGTGACTTTAAAGAGAATAAGACGATGCAAAATGAGGTTTAGAAGGTGCTTAAACTGACTTTAAAGAGAATGAGACGATGCAAAATGGTGTTAAGAAGGTGCTTAAAGTGACTTTAAAGAGAATGAGACGATGCAAAATGGTGTTTAGAAGGTGCTTAAAGTGACTTTAAAGAGAATGAGACGATGCAAAATGGTGTTTAGAAGGTGCTTAAAGTGACTTTAAAGAGAATGAGACGATGCAAAATGAGGTTTAGAAGGTGCTTAAAGTGACTTTAAAGAGAATGAGACGATGCAAAATGAGGTTTGAAAGGTGCTTAAGGTGACTTTAAAGAGAATGAGACGATGCAAAATGAGGTTTAGAAGGTGCTTAAGGTGACTTTAAAGAGAATGAGACGATGCAAAATGGTGTTTAGAAGGTGCTTAAAGTGACTTTAAAGAGAATGAGACGATGCAAAATGGTGTTTAGAAGGTGCTTAAGGTGACTTTAAAGAGAATGAGACGATGCAAAATGAGGTTTAAAAGGTGCTTAAGGTGACTTTAAAGAGAATGAGACGATGCAAAATGAGGTTTAGAAGGTGCTTAAGGTGACTTTAAAGAGAATGAGACGATGCAAAATGGTGTTTAGAAGGTGCTTAAAGTGACTTTAAAGAGAATGAGACGATGCAAAATGGTGTTTAGAAGGTGCTTAAAGTGACTTTAAAGAGAATGAGACGATGCAAAATGAGGTTTAGAAGGTGCTTAAAGTGACTTTAAAGAGAATGAGACGATGCAAAATGGTGTTTAGAAGGTGCTTAAAGTGACTTTAAAGAGAATGAGACGATGCAAAATGGTGTTTAGAAGGTGCTTAAAGTGACTTTAAAGAGAATGAGACGATGCAAAATGGTGTTTAGAAGGTGCTTAAGGTGACTTTAAAGAGAATGAGACGATGCAAAATGAGGTTTAGAAGGTGCTTAAAGTGACTTTAAAGAGAATGAGACGATGCAAAATGAGGTTTAGAAGGTGCTTAAAGTGACTTTAAAGAGAATGAGACGATGCAAAATGGTGTTTAGAAGGTGCTTAAAGTGACTTTAAAGAGAATGAGACGATGCAAAATGGTGTTTAGAAGGTGCTTAAGGTGACTTTAAAGAGAATGAGACGATGCAAAATGGTGTTTAGAAGGTGCTTAAAGTGACTTAAAAGAGAATGAGACGATGCAAAATGGTGTTTAGAAGGTGCTTAAAGTGACTTTAAAGAGAATGAGACGATGCAAAATGAGGTTTAGAAGGTGCTTAAAGTGACTTTAAAGAGAATGAGACGATGCAAAATGAGGTTTAGAAGGTGCTTAAAGTGACTTTAAAGAGAATGAGACGATGCAAAATGGTGTTTAGAAGGTGCTTAAGGTGACTTTAAAGAGAATGAGACGATGCAAAATGGTGTTTAGAAGGTGCTTAAAGTGACTTTAAAGAGAATGAGACGATGCAAAATGGTGTTTAGAAGGTGCTTAAGGTGACTTTAAAGAGAATGAGACGATGCAAAATGAGGTTTAGAAGGTGCTTAAAGTGACTTTAAAGAGAATGAGACGATGCAAAATGGTGTTTAGAAGGTGCTTAAAGTGACTTTAAAGAGAATGAGACGATGCAAAATGAGGTTTAGAAGGTGCTTAAAGTGACTTTAAAGAGAATGAGACGATGCAAAATGGTGTTTAGAAGGTGCTTAAAGTGACTTTAAAGAGAATGAGACGATGCAAAATGGTGTTTAGAAGGTGCTTAAGGTGACTTTAAAGAGAATGAGACGATGCAAAATGAGGTTTAGAAGGTGCTTAAGGTGACTTTAAAGAGAATGAGACGATGCAAAATGGTGTTTAGAAGGTGCTTAAAGTGACTTTAAAGAGAATGAGACGATGCAAAATGGTGTTTAGAAGGTGCTTAAAGCGACTTTAAAGAGAATGAGACGATGCAAAATGGTGTTTAGAAGGTGCTTAAGGTGACTTTAAAGAGAATGAGACGATGCAAAATGGTGTTTAGAAGGTGCTTAAGGTGACTTTAAAGAGAATGAGACGATGCAAAATGAGGTTTAGAAGGTGCTTAAAGTGACTTTAAAGAGAATGAGACGATGCAAAATGAGGTTTGAAAGGTGCTTAAGGTGACTTTAAAGAGAATGAGACGATGCAAAATGAGGTTTGAAAGGTGCTTAAGGTGACTTTAAAGAGAATGAGACGATGCAAAATGGTGTTTAGAAGGTGCTTAAGGTGACTTTAAAGAGAATGAGACGATGCAAAATGGTGTTTAGATGGTGCTTAAAGTGACTTTAAAGAGAATAAGACGATGCAAAATGAGGTTTAGAAGGTGCTTAAACTGACTTTAAAGAGAATGAGACGATGCAAAATGGTGTTAAGAAGGTGCTTAAAGTGACTTTAAAGAGAATGAGACGATGCAAAATGGTGTTTAGAAGGTGCTTAAAGTGACTTTAAAGAGAATGAGACGATGCAAAATGGTGTTTAGAAGGTGCTTAAAGTGACTTTAAAGAGAATGAGACGATGCAAAATGAGGTTTAGAAGGTGCTTAAAGTGACTTTAAAGAGAATGAGACGATGCAAAATGGGGTTTGAAAGGTGCTTAAGGTGACTTTAAAGAGAATGAGACGATGCAAAATGAGGTTTAGAAGGTGCTTAAGGTGACTTTAAAGAGAATGAGACGATGCAAAATGGTGTTTAGAAGGTGCTTAAAGTGACTTTAAAGAGAATGAGACGATGCAAAATGGTGTTTAGAAGGTGCTTAAGGTGACTTTAAAGAGAATGAGACGATGCAAAATGAGGTTTAGAAGGTGCTTAAGGTGACTTTAAAGAGAATGAGACGATGCAAAATGGTGTTTAGAAGGTGCTTAAAGTGACTTTAAAGAGAATGAGACGATGCAAAATGGTGTTTAGAAGGTGCTTAAAGTGACTTTAAAGAGAATGAGACGATGCAAAATGGTGTTTAGAAGGTGCTTAAAGTGACTTTAAAGAGAATGAGACGATGCAAAATGGTGTTTAGAAGGTGCTTAAAGTGACTTTAAAGAGAATGAGACGATGCAAAATGGTGTTTAGAAGGTGCTTAAAGTGACTTTAAAGAGAATGAGACGATGCAAAATGGTGTTTAGAAGGTGCTTAAGGTGACTTTAAAGAGAATGAGACGATGCAAAATGAGGTTTAGAAGGTGCTTAAAGTGACTTTAAAGAGAATGAGACGATGCAAAATGAGGTTTAGAAGGTGCTTAAAGTGACTTTAAAGAGAATGAGACGATGCAAAATGGTGTTTAGAAGGTGCTTAAAGTGACTTTAAAGAGAATGAGACGATGCAAAATGAGGTTTAGAAGGTGCTTAAGGTGACTTTAAAGAGAATGAGACGATGCAAAATGGTGTTTAGAAGGTGCTTAAAGTGACTTAAAAGAGAATGAGACGATGCAAAATGGTGTTTAGAAGGTGCTTAAAGTGACTTTAAAGAGAATGAGACGATGCAAAATGAGGTTTAGAAGGTGCTTAAAGTGACTTTAAAGAGAATGAGACGATGCAAAATGAGGTTTAGAAGGTGCTTAAAGTGACTTTAAAGAGAATGAGACGATGCAAAATGGTGTTTAGAAGGTGCTTAAGGTGACTTTAAAGAGAATGAGACGATGCAAAATGGTGTTTAGAAGGTGCTTAAAGTGACTTTAAAGAGAATGAGACGATGCAAAATGGTGTTTAGAAGGTGCTTAAGGTGACTTTAAAGAGAATGAGACGATGCAAAATGAGGTTTAGAAGGTGCTTAAAGTGACTTTAAAGAGAATGAGACGATGCAAAATGGTGTTTAGAAGGTGCTTAAAGTGACTTTAAAGAGAATGAGACGATGCAAAATGAGGTTTAGAAGGTGCTTAAAGTGACTTTAAAGAGAATGAGACGATGCAAAATGGTGTTTAGAAGGTGCTTAAAGTGACTTTAAAGAGAATGAGACGATGCAAAATGGTGTTTAGAAGGTGCTTAAGGTGACTTTAAAGAGAATGAGACGATGCAAAATGAGGTTTAGAAGGTGCTTAAGGTGACTTTAAAGAGAATGAGACGATGCAAAATGGTGTTTAGAAGGTGCTTAAAGTGACTTTAAAGAGAATGAGACGATGCAAAATGGTGTTTAGAAGGTGCTTAAAGTGACTTTAAAGAGAATGAGACGATGCAAAATGGTGTTTAGAAGGTGCTTAAGGTGACTTTAAAGAGAATGAGACGATGCAAAATGAGGTTAAGAAGGTGCTTAAGGTGACTTTAAAGAGAATGAGACGATGCAAAATGAGGTTTAGAAGGTGCTTAAAGTGACTTTAAAGAGAATGAGACGATGCAAAATGGTGTTTAGAAGGTGCTTAAGGTGACTTTAAAGAGAATGAGACGATGCAAAATGAGGTTTAGAAGGTGCTTAAAGTGACTTTAAAGAGAATGAGACGATGCAAAATGGTGTTTAGAAGGTGCTTAAAGTGACTTTAAAGAGAATGAGACGATGCAAAATGGTGTTTAGAAGGTGCTTAAGGTGACTTTAAAGAGAATGAGACGATGCAAAATGAGGTTTGAAAGGTGCTTAAGGTGACTTTAACGAGAATGAGACGATGCAAAATGAGGTTTAGAAGGTGCTTAAAGTGACTTTAAAGAGAATGAGACGATGCAAAATGGTGTTTAGAAGGTGCTTAAAGTGACTTTAAAGAGAATGAGACGATGCAAAATGGTGTTTAGAAGGTGCTTAAGGTGACTTTAAAGAGAATGAGACGATACAAAATGGTGTTTAGAAGGTGCTTAAGGTGACTTTAAAGAGAATGAGACGATGCAAAATGGTGTTTAGAAGGTGCTTAAAGTGACTTTAAAGAGAATGAGACGATGCAAAATGGTGTTTAGAAGGTGCTTAAGGTGACTTTAAAGAGAATGAGACGATGCAAAATGAGGTTTAGAAGGTGCTTAAAGTGACTTTAAAGAGAATGAGACGATGCAAAATGGTGTTTAGAAGGTGCTTAAGGTGACTTTAAAGAGAATGAGACGATGCAAAATGAGGTTTAGAAGGTGCTTAAAGTGACTTTAAAGAGAATGAGACGATGCAAAATGGTGTTTAGAAGGTGCTTAAGGTGACTTTAAAGAGAATGAGACGATGCAAAATGGTGTTTAGAAGGTGCTTAAAGTGACTTTAAAGAGAATGAGACGATGCAAAATGGTCTTTAGAAGGTGCTTAAAGTGACTTTAAAGAGAATGAGACGATGCAAAATGGTGTTTAGAAGGTGCTTAAGGTGACTTAAAAGAGAATGAGACGATGCAAAATGGTGTTTAGAAGGTGCTTAAAGTGACTTTAAAGAGAATGAGACGATGCAAAATGAGGTTTAGAAGGTGCTTAAAGTGACTTTAAAGAGAATGAGACGATGCAAAATGAGGTTTAGAAGGTGCTTAAAGTGACTTTAAAGAGAATGAGACGATGCAAAATGGTGTTTAGAAGGTGCTTAAAGTGACTTTAAAGAGAATGAGACGATGCAAAATGGTGTTTAGAAGGTGCTTAAAGTGACTTTAAAGAGAATGAGACGATGCAAAATGAGGTTTAGAAGGTGCTTAAAGTGACTTTAAAGAGAATGAGACGATGCAAAATGGTGTTTAGAAGGTGCTTAAAGTGACTTTAAAGAGAATGAGACGATGCAAAATGGTGTTTAGAAGGTGCTTAAAGTGACTTTAAAGAGAATGAGACGATGCAAAATGGTGTTTAGAAGGTGCTTAAGGTGACTTTAAAGAGAATGAGACGATGCAAAATGAGGTTTAGAAGGTGCTTAAGGTGACTTTAAAGAGAATGAGACGATGCAAAATGAGGTTTAGAAGGTGCTTAAGGTGACTTTAAAGAGAATGAGACGATGCAAAATGAGGTTTAGAAGGTGCTTAAAGTGACTTTAAAGAGAATGAGACGATGCAAAATGAGGTTTAGAAGGTGCTTAAAGTGACTTTAAAGAGAATGAGACGATGCAAAATGGTGTTTAGAAGGTGCTTAAGGTGACTTTAAAGAGAATGAGACGATGCAAAATGAGGTTTAGAAGGTGCTTAAAGTGACTTTAAAGAGAATGAGACGATGCAAAATGAGGTTTAGAAGGTGCTTAAGGTGACTTTAAAGAGAATGAGACGATGCAAAATGAGGTTTAGAAGGTGCTTAAAGTGACTTTAAAGAGAATGAGACGATGCAAAACGGTGTTTAGAAGGTGCTTAAAGTGACTTTAAAGAGAATGAGACGATGCAAAATGGTGTTTAGAAGGTGCTTAAGGTGACTTTAAAGAGAATGAGACGATGCAAAATGAGGTTTAGAAGGTGCTTAAGGTGACTTTAAAGAGAATGAGACGATGCAAAATGAGGTTTAGAAGGTGCTTAAGGTGACTTTAAAGAGAATGAGACGATGCAAAATGAGGTTTAGAAGGTGCTTAAAGTGACTTTAAAGAGAATGAGACGATGCAAAATGAGGTTTAGAAGGTGCTTAAAGTGACTTTAAAGAGAATGAGACGATGCAAAATGAGGTTTAGAAGGTGCTTAAATTGACTTTAAAGAGAATGAGACGATGCAAAATGGTCTTTAGAAGGTGCTTAAGGTGACTTTAAAGAGAATGAGACGATGCAAAATGAGGTTTAGAAGGTGCTTAAAGTGACTTTAAAGAGAATGAGACGATGCAAAATGGTGTTTAGAAGGTGCTTAAAGTGACTTTAAAGAGAATGAGACGATGCAAAATGAGGTTTAGAAGGTGCTTAAAGTGACTTAAAAGAGAATGAGACGATGCAAAATGGTGTTTAGAAGGTGCTTAAAGTGACTTTAAAGAGAATGAGACGATGCAAAATGAGGTTTAGAAGGTGCTTAAAGTGACTTTAAAGAGAATGAGACGATGCAAAATGAGGTTTAGAAGATGCTTAAAGTGACTTTAAAGAGAATGAGACGATGCAAAATGGTGTTTAGAAGGTGCTTAAAGTGACTTTAAAGAGAATGAGACGATGCAAAATAGTGTTTAGAAGGTGCTTAAGGTGACTTAAAAGAGAATGAGACGATGCAAAATGGTGTTTAGAAGGTGCTTAAAGTGACTTTAAAGAGAATGAGACGATGCAAAATGAGGTTTAGAAGGTGCTTAAAGTGACTTTAAAGAGAATGAGACGATGCAAAATGAGGTTTAGAAGGTGCTTAAAGTGACTTTAAAGAGAATGAGACGATGCAAAATGGTGTTTAGAAGGTGCTTAAGGTGACTTTAAAGAGAATGAGACGATGCAAAATGAGGTTTAGAAGGTGCTTAAGGTGACTTTAAAGAGAATGAGACGATGCAAAATGGTGTTTAGAAGGTGCTTAAAGTGACTTTAAAGAGAATGAGACGATGCAAAATGGTGTTTAGAAGGTGCTTAAAGTGACTTTAAAGAGAATGACACGATGCAAAATGAGGTTTAGAAGGTGCTTAAGGTGACTTTAAAGAGAATGAGACGATGCAAAATGAGGTTTAGAAGGTGCTTAAGGTGACTTTAAAGAGAATGAGACGATGCAAAATGGTGTTTAGAAGGTGCTTAAAGTGACTTTAAAGAGAATGAGACGATGCAAAATGGTGTTTAGAAGGTGCTTAAGGTGACTTTAAAGAGAATGAGACGATGCAAAATGAGGTTTAGAAGGTGCTTAAGGTGACTTTAAAGAGAATGAGACGATGCAAAATGAGGTTTAGAAGGTGATTGCTTAAGGTGACTTTAAAGAGAATGAGACGATGCAAAATGAGGTTTAGAAGGTGCTTAAGGTGACTTTAAAGAGAATGAGACGATGCAAAATGGTGTTTAGAAGGTGCTTAAAGTGACTTTAAAGAGAATGAGACGATGCAAAATGGTGTTTAGAAGGTGCTTAAAGTGACTTTAAAGAGAATGAGACGATGCAAAATGAGGTTTAGAAGGTGCTTAAAGTGACTTTAAAGAGAATGAGACGATGCAAAATGGTGTTTAGAAGGTGCTTAAAGTGACTTTAAAGAGAATGAGACGATGCAAAATGAGGTTTAGAAGGTGCTTAAGGTGACTTTAAAGAGAATGAGACGATGCAAAATGAGGTTTAGATGGTGCTTAAAGTGACTTTAAAGAGAATGAGACGATGCAAAATGGTGTTTAGAAGGTGCTTAAAGTGACTTAAAAGAGAATGAGACGATGCAAAATGGTGTTTAGAAGGTGCTTAAGGTGACTTTAAAGAGAATGAGACGATGCAAAATGAGGTTTAGAAGGTGCTTAAAGTGACTTTAAAGAGAATGAGACGATGCAAAATGGTGTTTAGAAGGTGCTTAAAGTGACTTTAAAGAGAATGAGACGATGCAAAATGGTGTTTAGAAGGTGCTTAAGGTGACTTTAAAGAGAATGAGACGATGCAAAATGAGGTTTAGAAGGTGCTTAAAGTGACTTTAAAGAGAATGAGACGATGCAAAATGAGGTTTAGAAGGTGCTTAAAGTGACTTTAAAGAGAATGAGACGATGCAAAATGGTGTTTAGAAGGTGCTTAAGGTGACTTTAAAGAGAATGAGACGATGCAAAATGGTGTTTAGAAGGTGCTTAAAGTGACTTTAAAGAGAATGAGACGATGCAAAATGAGGTTTAGAAGGTGCTTAAAGTGACTTTAAAGAGAATAAGACGATGCAAAATGGTGTTTAGAAGGTGCTTAAGGTGACTTTAAAGAGAATGAGACGATGCAAAATGAGGTTTAGAAGGTGCTTAAAGTGACTTTAAAGAGAATGAGACGATGCAAAATGGTGTTTAGAAGGTGCTTAAGGTGACTTTAAAGAGAATGAGACGATGCAAAATGAGGTTTAGAAGGTGCTTAAAGTGACTTTAAAGAGAATGAGACGATGCAAAATGGTGTTTAGAAGGTGCTTAAAGTGACTTTAAAGAGAATGAGACGATGCAAAATGGTGTTTAGAAGGTGCTTAAGGTGACTTTAAAGAGAATGAGACGATGCAAAATGAGGTTTAGAAGGTGCTTAAGGTGACTTTAAAGAGAATGAGACGATGCAAAATGAGGTTTAGAAGGTGCTTAAAGTGACTTTAAAGAGAATGAGACGATGCAAAATGAGGTTTAGAAGGTGCTTAAAGTGACTTTAAAGAGAATGAGACGATGCAAAATGGTCTTTAGAAGGTGCTTAAAGTGACTTTAAAGAGAATGAGACGATGCAAAATGGTCTTTAGAAGGTGCTTAAGGTGACTTTAAAGAGAATGAGACGATGCAAAATGAGGTTTAGAAGGTGCTTAAAGTGACTTTAAAGAGAATGAGACGATGCAAAATGAGGTTTAGAAGGTGCTTAAAGTGACTTTAAAGAGAATGAGACGATGCAAATGTGTTTAGAAGGTGCTTAAGGTGACTTTAAAGAGAATGAGACGATGCAAAATGAGGTTTAGAAGGTGCTTAAAGTGACTTTAAAGAGAATGAGACGATGCAAAATGAGGTTTAGAAGGTGCTTAAGGTGACTTTAAAGAGAATGAGACGATGCAAAATGAGGTTTAGAAGGTGCTTAAGGTGACTTTAAAGAGAATGAGACGATGCAAAATGAGGTTTAGAAGGTGCTTAAAGTGACTTTAAAGAGAATGAGACGATGCAAAATGGTTTCTAGAAGGTGCTTAAAGTGACTTTAAAGAGAATGAGACGATGCAAAATGGTGTTTAGAAGGTGCTTAAAGTGACTTTATAGAGAATGAGACGATGCAAAATGAGGTTAAGAAGGTGCTTAAAGTGACTTTAAAGAGAATGAGACGATGCAAAATGAGGTTTAGAAGGTGCTTAAAGTGACTTTAAAGAGAATGAGACGATGCAAAATGGTGTTTAGAAGGTGCTTAAAGTGACTTTAAAGAGAATGAGACGATGCAAAATGAGGTTTAGAAGGTGCTTAAAGTGACTTTAAAGAGAATGAGACGATGCAAAATGGTGTTTAGAAGGTGCTTAAGGTGACTTTAAAGAGAATGAGACGATGCAAAATGAGGTTTAGAAGGTGCTTAAATTGACTTTAAAGAGAATGAGACGATGCAAAATGAGGTTTAGAAGGTGCTTAAAGTGACTTTAAAGAGAATGAGACGATGCAAAATGGTGTTTAGAAGGTGCTTAAGGTGACTTTAAAGAGAATGAGACGATGCAAAATGAGGTTTAGAAGGTGCTTAAATTGACTTTAAAGAGAATGAGACGATGCAAAATGAGGTTTAGAAGGTGCTTAAAGTGACTTTAAAGAGAATGAGACGATGCAAAATGAGGTTTAGAAGGTGCTTAAAGTGACTTTAAAGAGAATGAGACGATGCAAAATGGTGTTTAGAAGGTGCTTAAGGTGACTTTAAAGAGAATGAGACGATGCAAAATGAGGTTTAGAAGGTGCTTAAAGTGACTTTAAAGAGAATGAGACGATGCAAAATGAGGTTTAGAAGGTGCTTAAAGTGACTTTAAAGAGAATGAGACGATGCAAAATGAGGTTTAGAAGGTGCTTAAAGTGACTTTAAAGAGAATGAGACGATGCAAAATGGTGTTTAGAAGGTGCTTAAAGTGACTTTAAAGAGAATGAGACGATGCAAAATGAGGTTTAGAAGGTGCTTAAGGTGACTTTAAAGAGAATGAGACGATGCAAAATGGTGTTTAGAAGGTGCTTAAGGTGACTTTAAAGAGAATGAGACGATGCAAAATGAGGTTTAGAAGGTGCTTAAAGTGACTTTAAAGAGAATGAGACGATGCAAAATGAGGTTTAGAAGGTGCTTAAAGTGACTTTAAAGAGAATGAGACGATGCAAAATGAGGTTTAGAAGGTGCTTAAAGTGACTTTAAAGAGAATGAGACGATGCAAAATGGTGTTTAGAAGGTGCTTAAAGTGACTTTAAAGAGAATGAGACGATGCAAAATAGTGTTTAGAAGGTGCTTAAAGTGACTTTAAAGAGAATGAGACGATGCAAAATGAGATTTAGAAGGTGCTTAAAGTGACTTTAAAGAGAATGAGACGATGCAAAATGGTCTTTAGAAGGTGCTTAAAGTGACTTTAAAGAGAATGAGACGATGCAAAATGAGGTTTAGAAGGTGCTTAAAGTGACTTTAAAGAGAATGAGACGATGCAAAATGGTGTTTAGAAGGTGCTTAAAGTGACTTTAAAGAGAATGAGACGATGCAAAATGAGGTTTAGAAGGTGCTTAAAGTGACTTTAAAGAGAATGAGACGATGCAAAATGAGGTTTAGAAGGTGCTTAAGGTGACTTTAAAGAGAATGAGACGATGCAAAATGAGGTTTAGAAGGTGCTTAAAGTGACTTTAAAGAGAATGAGACGATGCAAAATGAGGTTTAGAAGGTGCTTAAAGTGACTTTAAAGAGAATGAGACGATGCAAAATGAGGTTTAGAAGGTGCTTAAAGTGACTTTAAAGAGAATGAGACGATGCAAAATGAGGTTTAGAAGGTGCTTAAAGTGACTTTAAAGAGAATGAGACGATGCAAAATGGTGTTTAGAAGGTGCTTAAAGTGACTTTAAAGAGAATGAGACGATGCAAAATGGTCTTTAGAAGGTGCTTAAGGTGACTTTAAAGAGAATGAGACGATGCAAAATGAGGTTTAGAAGGTGCTTAAAGTGACTTTAAAGAGAATGAGACGATGCAAAATGAGGTTTAGAAGGTGCTTAAAGTGACTTTAAAGAGAATGAGACGATGCAAAATGAGGTTTAGAAGGTGCTTAAAGTGACTTTAAAGAGAATGAGACGATGCAAAATGGTGTTTAGAAGGTGCTTAAAGTGACTTTAAAGAGAATGAGACGATGCAAAATGGTGTTTAGAAGGTGCTTAAAGTGACTTTAAAGAGAATGAGACGATGCAAAATGAGGTTTAGAAGGTGCTTAAAGTGACTTTAAAGAGAATGAGACGATGCAAAATGGTGTTTCGAAGGTGCTTAAAGTGACTTTAAAGAGAATGAGACGATGCAAAATGAGGTTTAGAAGGTGCTTAAAGTGACTTTAAAGAGAATGAGACGATGCAAAATGAGGTTTAGAAGGTGCTTAAAGTGACTTTAAAGAGAATGAGACGATGCAAAATGGTGTTTAGAAGGTGCTTAAAGTGACTTTAAAGAGAATGAGACGATGCAAAATGGTGTTTAGAAGGTGCTTAAAGTGACTTTAAAGAGAATGAGACGATGCAAAATGGTGTCTAGAAGGTGCTTAAGGTGACTTTAAAGAGAATGAGACGATGCAAAATGGTGTTTAGAAGGTGCTTAAAGTGACTTTAAAGAGAATGAGACGATGCAAAATGGTGTTTAGAAGGTGCTTAAGGTGACTTTAAAGAGAATGAGACGATGCAAAATGGTGTTTAGAAGGTGCTTAAGGTGACTTTAAAGAGAATGAGACGATGCAAAATGAGGTTTAGAAGGTGCTTAAAGTGACTTTAAAGAGAATGAGACGATGCAAAATGGTGTTTAGAAGGTGCTTAAAGTGACTTTAAAGAGAATGAGACGATGCAAAATGAGGTTTAGAAGGTGCTTAAAGTGACTTTAAAGAGAATGAGACGATGCAAAATGGTGTTTAGAAGGTGCTTAAAGTGACTTTAAAGAGAATGAGACGATGCAAAATGAGGTTTAGAAGGTGCTTAAAGTGACTTTAAAGAGAATGAGACGATGCAAAATGGTGTTTAGAAGGTGCTTAAAGTGACTTTAAAGAGAATGAGACGATGCAAAATGAGGTTTAGAAGGTGCTTAAAGTGACTTTAAAGAGAATGAGACGGTGCAAAATGAGGTTAAGAAGATGCTTAAAGTGACTTTAAAGAGAATGAGACGATGCAAAATGGTGTTTAGAAGGTGCTTAAAGTGACTTTAAAGAGAATGAGACGATGCAAAATGAGGTTTAGAAGGTGCTTAAAGTGACTTTTAAGTGAATGAGACGATACAAAATGAGGTTTAGAAGGTGCTTAAAGTGACTTTAAAGAGAATGAGACGATGCAAAATGGTGTTTAGAAGGTGCTTAAAGTGACTTTAAAGAGAATGAGACGATGCAAAATGGTGTTTAGAAGGTGCTTAAAGTGACTTTAAAGAGAATGAGACGATGCAAAATGAGGTTTAGAAGGTGCTTAAAGTGACTTTAAAGAGAATGAGACGATGCAAAATGGTAATTAAGAAGGTGCTTAAAGTGACTTTAAAGAGAATGAGACGATGCAAAATGGTGTTTAGAAGGTGCTTAAAGTGACTTTAAAGAGAATGAGACGATGCAAAATGAGGTTTAGAAGGTGCTTAAAGTGACTTTAAAGAGAATGAGACGATGCAAAATGGTGTTTAGAAGGTGCTTAAAGTGACTTTAAAGAGAATGAGACGATGCAAAATGGTGTTTAGAAGGTGCTTAAGGTGACTTTAAAGAGAATGAGACGATGCAAAATGAGGTTTAGAAGGTGCTTAAAGTGACTTTAAAGAGAATGAGACGATGCAAAATAGTGTTTAGAAGGTGCTTAAGGTGACTTTAAAGAGAATGAGACGATGCAAAATGAGGTTTAGAAGGTGCTTAAAGTGACTTTAAAGAGAATGAGACGATGCAAAATGGTGTTTAGAAGGTGCTTAAAGTGACTTTAAAGAGAATGAGACGATGCAAAATGGTGTTTAGAAGGTGCTTAAGGTGACTTTAAAGAGAATGAGGACGATGCAAAATGAGGTTTAGAAGGTGCTTAAAGTGACTTTAAAGAGAATGAGACGATGCAAAATGGTGTTTAGAAGGTGCTTAAAGTGACTTTAAAGAGAATGAGACGATGCAAAATGAGGTTTAGAAGGTGCTTAAAGTGACTTTAAAGAGAATGAGACGATGCAAAATGGTCTTTAGAAGGTGCTTAAGGTGACTTTAAAGAGAATGAGACGATGCAAAATGAGGTTTAGAAGGTGCTTAAATTGACTTTAAAGAGAATGAGACGATGCAAAATGGTGTTTAGAAGGTGCTTAAGGTGACTTTAAAGAGAATGAGACGATGCAAAATGAGGTTTAGAAGGTGCTTAAAGTGACTTTAAAGAGAATGAGACGATGCAAAATGGTGTTTAGAAGGTGCTTAAAGTGACTTTAAAGAGAATGATACGATGCAAAATGAGGTTTAGAAGGTGCTTAAAGTGACTTTAAAGAGAATGAGACGATGCAAAATGAGGTTTAGAAGGTGCTTAAAGTGACTTTAAAGAGAATGAGACGATGCAAAATGGTGTTTAGAAGGTGCTTAAAGTGACTTTAAAGAGAATGAGACGATGCAAAATGGTGTTTAGAAGGTGCTTAAAGTGACTTTAAAGAGAATGAGACGATGCAAAATGAGGTTTAGAAGGTGCTTAAAGTGACTTTAAAGAGAATGAGACGATGCAAAATGAGGTTTAGAAGGTGCTTAAAGTGACTTTAAAGAGAATGAGACGATGCAAAATGGTGTTTAGAAGGTGCTTAAGGTGACTTTAAAGAGAATGAGACGATGCAAAATGGTCTTTAGAAGGTGCTTAAGGTGACTTTAAAGAGAATGAGACGATGCAAAATGGTGTTTAGAAGGTGCTTAAGGTGACTTTAAAGAGAATGAGACGATGCAAAATGAGGTTTGAAAGGTGCTTAAGGTGACTTTAAAGAGAATGAGACGATGCAAAATGAGGTTTAGAAGGTGCTTAAAGTGACTTTAAAGAGAATGAGACGATGCAAAATGAGGTTTAGAAGGTGCTTAAAGTGACTTTAAAGAGAATGAGACGATGCAAAATGAGGTTTAGAAGGTGCTTAAAGTGACTTTAAAGAGAATGAGACGATGCAAAATGAGGTTTACAATGTGCTTAAAGTGACTTTAAAGAGAATGAGACGATGATAAATGAGGTTTACAATGTGCTTAAAGTGACTTTAAAGAGAATGAGACGATGATAAATGAGGTTTACAATGTGCTTAAAGTGACTTTAAAGAGAATGAGATGATGCAAAATGGTGTTTAGAAGGTGCTTAAAGTGACTTTAAAGAGAATGAGACGATGCAAAATGGTGTTTTAGAAGGTGCTTAAGGTGACTTTAAAGAGAATGAGACGATGCAAAATGAGGTTTAGAAGGTGCTTAAAGTGACTTTAAAGAGACATGAGACGATGCAAAATGAGGTTTAGAAGGTGCTTAAAGTGACTTTAAAGAGAATGAGACGATGCAAAATGAGGTTTAGAAGGTGCTTAAAGTGACTTTAAAGAGAATGAGACGATGCAAAATGAGGTTTAGAAGGTGCTTAAGGTGACTTTAAAGAGAATGAGACGATGCAAAATGAGGTTTAGAAGGTGCTTAAAGTGACTTTAAAGAGAATGAGACGATGCAAAATGGTGTTTAGAAGGTGCTTAAAGTGACTTTAAAGAGAATGAGACGATGCAAAATGAGGTTTAGAAGGTGCTTAAAGTGACTTTAAAGAGAATGAGACGATGCAAAATGAGGTTTAGAAGGTGCTTAAAGTGACTTTAAAGAGAATGAGACGATGCAAAATGAGGTTTAGAAGGTGCTTAAAGTGACTTTAAAGAGAATGAGACGATGCAAAATGGTGTTTAGAAGGTGCTTAAAGTGACTTTAAAGAGAATGAGACGATGCAAAATGGTGTTTAGAAGGTGCTTAAGGTGACTTTAAAGAGAATGAGACGATGCAAAATGAGGTTTAGAAGGTGCTTAAAGTGACTTTAAAGAGAATGAGACGATGCAAAATGAGGTTTAGAAGGTGCTTAAAGTGACTTTAAAGAGAATGAGACGATGCAAAATGAGGTTTAGAAGGTGCTTAAAGTGACTTTAAAGAGAATGAGACGATGCAAAATGAGGTTTAGAAGGTGCTTAAAGTGACTTTAAAGAGAATGAGACGATGCAAAATGGTGTTTAGAAGGTGCTTAAAGTGACTTTAAAGAGAATGAGACGATGCAAAATGGTGTTTAGAAGGTGCTTAAGGTGACTTTAAAGAGAATGAGACAATGCAAAATGGTGTTTAGAAGGTGCTTAAAGTGACTTTAAAGAGAATGAGACGATGCAAAATGGTGTTTTAGAAGGTGCTTAAAGTGACTTTAAAGAGAATGAGACGATGCAAAATGAGGTTTAGGAAGGTGCTTAAAGTGACTTTAAAGAGAATGAGGACGATGCAACATGGTGTTTAGAAGGTGCTTAAAGTGACTTTAAAGAGAATGAGACGATGCAAAATGGTGTTTAGAAGGTGCTTAAGGTGACTTTAAAGAGAATGAGACGATGCAAAATGAGGTTTAGAAGGTGCTTAAGCTGACTTTAAAGAGAATGAGACGATGCAAAATGGTGTTTAGAAGGTGCTTAAAGTGACTTAAAAGAGAATGAGACGATGCAAAATGGTGTTTAGAAGGTGCTTAAGGTGACTTTAAAGAGAATGAGACGATGCAAAATGAGGTTTAGAAGGTGCTTAAAGTGACTTTAAAGAGAATGAGACGATGCAAAATGGTGTTTAGAAGGTGCTTAAAGTGACTTTAAAGAGAATGAGACGATGCAAAATGAGGTTTAGAAGGTGCTTAAAGTGACTTTAAAGAGAATGAGACGATGCAAAATGAGGTTTAGAAGGTGCTTAAAGTGACTTTAAAGAGAATGAGACGATGCAAAATGAGGTTTAGAAGGTGCTTAAAGTGACTTTAAAGAGAATGAGACGATGCAAAATGAGGTTTACAATGTGCTTAAAGTGACTTTAAAGAGAATGAGACGATGATAAATGAGGTTTACAATGTGCTTAAAGTGACTTTAAAGAGAATGAGACGATGATAAATGAGGTTTTACAATGTGCTTAAAGTGACTTTAAGAGAATGAGATGATGCAAAATGGTGTTTAGAAGGTGCTTTAAAGTGACTTTAAAGAGAATGAGACGATGCAAAATGAGGTTTAGAAGGTGCTTAAAGTGACTTTAAAGAGAATGAGACGATGCAAAATGAGGTTTAGAAGGTGCTTAAAGTGACTTTAAAGAGAATGAGACGATGCAAAATGGTGTTTAGAAGGTGCTTAAAGTGACTTTAAAGAGAATGAGACGATGCAAAATGGTGTTTAGAAGGTGCTTAAGGTGACTTTAAAGAGAATGAGACGATACAAAATGGTGTTTAGAAGGTGCTTAAGGTGACTTTAAGAGAATGAGACGATGCAAAATGGTGTTTAGAAGGTGCTTAAAGTGACTTTAAAGAGAATGAGACGATGCAAAATGGTGTTTAGAAGGTGCTTAAAGTGACTTTAAAGAGAATGAGACGATGCAAAATGAGGTTTAGAAGGTGCTTAAGGTGACTTTAAAGAGAATGAGACGATGCAAAATGGTGTTTAGAAGGTGCTTAAGGTGACTTTAAAGAGAATGAGACGATGCAAAATGGTGTTTGAAAGGTGCTTAAGGTGACTTTAAAGAGAATGAGACGATGCAAAATGAGGTTTAGAAGGTGCTTAAAGTGACTTTAAAGAGAATGAGACGATGCAAAATGAGGTTTAGAAGGTGCTTAAGGTGACTTTAAAGAGAATGAGACGATGCAAAATGAGGTTTAGAAGGTGCTTAAAGTGACTTTAAAGAGAATGAGACGATGCAAAATGGTGTTTAGAAGGTGCTTAAGGTGACTTTAAAGAGAATGAGACGATGCAAAATGAGGTTTAGAAGGTGCTTAAAGTGACTTTAAAGAGAATGAGACGATGCAAAATGAGGTTTAGAAGGTGCTTAAAGTGACTTTAAAGAGAATGAGACGATGCAAAATGAGGTTTAGAAGGTGCTTAAAGTGACTTTAAAGAGAATGAGACGATGCAAAATGGTGTTTGAAAGGTGCTTAAGGTGACTTTAAAGAGAATGAGACGATGCAAAATGAGGTTTAGAAGGTGCTTAAAGTGACTTTAAAGAGAATGAGACGATGCAAAATGGTGTTTAGAAGGTGCTTAAAGTGACTTTAAAGAGAATGAGACGATGCAAAATGGTGTTTAGAAGGTGCTTAAGGTGACTTTAAAGAGAATGAGACGATGCAAAATGAGGTTTAGAAGGTGCTTAAGGTGACTTTAAAGAGAATGAGACGATGCAAAATGGTGTTTAGAAGGTGCTTAAAGTGACTTAAAAGAGAATGAGACGATGCAAAATGGTGTTTAGAAGGTGCTTAAAGTGACTTTAAAGAGAATGAGACGATGCAAAATGAGGTTTAGAAGGTGCTTAAAGTGACTTTAAAGAGAATGAGACGATGCAAAATGAGGTTTAGAAGGTGCTTAAAGTGACTTTAAAGAGAATGAGACGATGCAAAATGGTGTTTTAGAAGGTGCTTTAAAGTGACTTTAAAGAGAATGAGACGATGCAAAATGGTGTTTAGAAGGTGCTTAAGGTGACTTTAAAGAGAATGAGACGATGCAAAATGAGGTTTTAGAAGGTGCTTAAAGTGACTTTAAAGAGAATGAGACGATGCAAAATGGTGTTTAGAAGGTGCTTAAAGTGACTTTAAAGAGAATGAGACGATGCAAAATGAGGTTTAGAAGGTGCTTAAAGTGACTTTAAAGAGAATGAGACGATGCAAAATGGTGTTTAGAAGGTGCTTAAGGTGACTTTAAAGAGAATGAGACGATGCAAAATGGTCTTTAGAAGGTGCTTAAGGTGACTTTTAAAGAGAATGAGACGATGCAAAATGAGGTTTAGAAGGTGCTTAAGGTGACTTTAAAGAGAATGAGACGATGCAAAATGAGGTTTAGAAGGTGCTTAAAGTGACTTTAAAGAGAATGAGACGATGCAAAATGGTGTTTAGAAGGTGCTTAAAGTGACTTAAAAGAGAATGAGACGATGCAAAATGGTGTTTAGAAGGTGCTTAAGGTGACTTTAAAGAGAATGAGACGATGCAAAATGGTGTTTAGAAGGTGCTTAAGGTGACTTTAAAGAGAATGAGACGATGCAAAATGGTGTTTAGAAGGTGCTTAAAGTGACTTTAAAGAGAATGAGGACGATGCAAAATGGTGTTTAGAAGGTGCTTAAGGTGACTTTAAAGAGAATGAGACGATGCAAAATGGTGTTTAGAAGGTGCTTAAGGTGACTTTAAAGAGAATGAGACGATGCAAAATGGTGTTTAGAAGGTTCTTAAAGTGACTTTAAAGAGAATGAGACGATGCAAAATGGTGTTTAGAAGGTGCTTAAGGTGACTTTAAAGAGAATGAGACGATGCAAAATGAGGTTTGAAAGGTGCTTAAGGTGACTTTAAAGAGAATGAGACGATGCAAAATGAGGGTTTAGAAGGTGCTTAAAGTGACTTTAAAGAGAATGAGGACGATGCAAAATGAGGTTTAGAAGGTGCTTAAAGTGACTTTAAAGAGAATGAGACGATGCAAAATGAGGTTTAGAAGGTGCTTAAAGTGACTTTAAAGAGAATGAGACGATGCAAAATGAGGTTTACAATGTGCTTAAAGTGACTTTAAAGAGAATGAGACGATGATAAATGAGTTTTACAATGTGCTTAAAGTGACTTTAAAGAGAATGAGACGATGATAAATGAGGTTTACAATGTGCTTAAAGTGACTTTAAAGAGAATGAGATGATGCAAAATGGTGTTTAGAAGGTGCTTTAAAGTGACTTTAAAGAGAATGAGACGATGCAAAATGGTGTTTAGAAGGTGCTTAAGGTGACTTTAAAGAGAATGAGACGATGCAAAATGAGGTTTAGAAGGTGCTTAAAGTGACTTTAAAGAGAATGAGACGATGCAAAATGGTGTTTAGAAGGTGCTTAAGGTGACTTTAAAGAGAATGAGACGATGCAAAATGGTGTTTAGAAGGTGCTTAAAGTGACTTTAAAAGAGAATGAGACGATGCAAAAATGTGTTTAGAAGGTGCTTAAGGTGACTTTAAAGAGAATGAGACGATGCAAAATGAGGTTTAGAAGGTGCTTAAGGTGACTTTAAAGAGAATGAGACGATGCAAAATGAGGTTTAGAAGGTGCTTAAAGTGACTCTAAAGAGAATGAGACGATGCAAAATGAGGTTTAGAAGGTGCTTAAAGTGACTTTAAAGAGAATGAGACGATGCAAAATGGTGTTTAGAAGGTGCTTAAGGTGACTTTAAAGAGAATGAGACGATGCAAAATGAGGTTTAGAAGGTGCTTAAAGTGACTTTAAAGAGAATGAGACGATGCAAAATGGTGTTTAGAAGGTGCTTAAAGTGACTTTAAAGAGAATGAGACGATGCAAAATGGTGTTTAGAAGGTGTTTAAGGTGACTTTAAAGAGAATGAGACGATGCAAAATGAGGTTTAGAAGGTGCTTAAAGTGACTTTAAAGAGAATGAGACGATGCAAAATGAGGTTTAGAAGGTGCTTAAAGTGACTTTAAAGAGAATGAGACGATGCAAAATGGTGTTTTAGAAGGTGCTTAAGGTGACTTTAAAGAGAATGAGACGATGCAAAATGAGGTTTGAAAGGTGCTTAAGGTGACTTTAAAGAGAATGAGACGATGCAAAATGAGGTTTAGAAGGTGCTTAAGGTGACTTTAAAGAGAATGAGACGATGCAAAATGGTGTTTAGAAGGTGCTTAAGGTGACTTTAAAGAGAATGAGACGATGCAAAATGAGGTTTAGAAGGTGCTTAAAGTGACTTTAAAGAGAATGAGACGATGCAAAATGGTGTTTAGAAGGTGCTTAAGGTGACTTTAAAGAGAATGAGACGATGCAAAATGAGGTTTAGAAGGTGCTTAAAGTGACTTTAAAGAGAATGAGACGATGCAAAATGGTGTTTAGAAGGTGCTTAAAGTGACTTTAAAGAGAATGAGACGATGCAAAATGAGGTTTAGAAGGTGCTTAAGGTGACTTTAAAGAGAATGAGACGATGCAAAATGAGGTTTAGAAGGTGCTTAAGGTGGCTTTAAAGAGAATGAGACGATGCAAAATGAGGTTTAGAAGGTGCTTAAGGTGACTTTAAAGAGAATGAGACGATGCAAATGAGGTTTAGAAGGTGCTTAAAGTGACTTTAAAGAGAATGAGGACGATGCAAAATGAGGTTTAGAAGGTGCTTAAAGTGACTTTAAAGAGAATGAGACGATGCAAAATGGTGTTTAGAAGGTGCTTAAAGTGACTTTAAAGAGAATGAGACGATGCAAAATGAGGTTTAGAAGGTGCTTAAAGTGACTTTAAAGAGAATGAGACGATGATAAATGAGGTTTAGAAGGTGCTTAAAGTGACTTTAAAGAGAATGAGACGATGCAAAATGGTGTTTAGAAGGTGCTTAAAGTGACTTTAAAGAGAATGAGACGATGCAAAATGGTGTTTAGAAGGTGCTTAAGGTGACTTTAAAGAGAATGAGACGATGCAAAATGAGGTTTAGAAGGTGCTTAAGGTGACTTTAAAGAGAATGAGACGATGCAAAATGGTGTTTAGAAGGTGCTTAAAGTGACTTAAAAGAGAATGAGACGATGCAAAATGGTGTTTAGAAGGTGCTTAAAGTGACTTTAAAGAGAATGAGACGATGCAAAATGAGGTTTTAGAAGGTGCTTAAAGTGACTTTAAAGAGAATGAGACGATGCAAAATGAGGTTTAGAAGGTGCTTAAAGTGACTTTAAAGAGAATGAGACGATGCAAAATGGTGTTTAGAAGGTGCTTAAAGTGACTTTAAAGAGAATGAGACGATGCAAAATGAGGTTTAGAAGGTGCTTAAAGTGACTTTAAAGAGAATGAGACGATGCAAAATGAGGTTTAGAAGGTGCTTAAAGTGACTTTAAAGAGAATGAGACGATGCAAAATGAGGTTTAGAAGGTGCTTAAAAGTGACTTTAAAGAGAATGAGACGATGCAAAATGAGGTTTAGAAGGTGCTTAAAGTGACTTTAAAGAGAATGAGACGATGCAAAATGGTGTTTAGAAGGTGCTTAAGGTGACTTTAAAGAGAATGAGACGATGCAAAATTGGTGTTTAGAAGGTGCTTAAAGTGACTTTAAAGAGAATGAGACGATGCAAAATGAGGTTTAGAAGGTGCTTAAAGTGACTTTAAAGAGAATGAGACGATGCAAAATGAGGTTTAGAAGGTGCTTAAAGTGACTTTAAAGAGAATGAGACGATGCAAAATGGTGTTTAGAAGGTGCTTAAGGTGACTTTAAAGAGAATGAGACGATGCAAAATGAGGTATAGAAGGTGCTTAAGGTGACTTTAAAGAGAATGAGACGATGCAAAATGGTGTTTAGAAGGTGCTTAAAGTGACTTTAAAGAGAATGAGACGATGCAAAATGGTGTTGTAGAAGGTGCTTAAAGTGACTTTAAAGAGAATGAGACGATGCAAAATGAGGTTTAGAAGGTGCTTAAAGTGACTTTAAAGAGAATGAGACGATGCAAAAATGGTGTTTAGAAGGTGCTTAAAGTGACTTTAAAGAGAATGAGACGATGCAAAATGAGGTTTAGAAGGTGCTTAAGGTGACTTTAAAGAGAATGAGACGATGCAAAATGAGGTTTAGAAGGTGCTTAAAGTGACTTTAAAGAGAATGAGACGATGCAAAATGGTGTTTAGAAGGTGCTTAAAGTGACTTAAAAGAGAATGAGACGATGCAAAATGGTGTTTAGAAGGTGCTTAAGGTGACTTTAAAGAGAATGAGACGATGCAAAATGAGGTTTAGAAGGTGCTTAAAGTGACTTTAAAGAGAATGAGACGATGCAAAATGGTGTTTAGAAGGTGCTTAAAGTGACTTTAAAGAGAATGAGACGATGCAAAATGGTGTTTAGAAGGTGCTTAAGGTGACTTTAAAGAGAATGAGACGATGCAAAATGAGGTTTAGAAGGTGCTTAAAGTGACTTTAAAGAGAATGAGACGATGCAAAATGAGGTTTAGAAGGTGCTTAAAGTGACTTTAAAGAGAATGAGACGATGCAAAATGGTGTTTAGAAGGTGCTTAAGGTGACTTTAAAGAGAATGAGACGATGCAAAATGGTGTTTAGAAGGTGCTTAAAGTGACTTTAAAGAGAATGAGACGATGCAAAATGAGGTTTAGAAGGTGCTTAAAGTGACTTTAAAGAGAATAAGACGATGCAAAATGGTGTTTAGAAGGTGCTTAAGGTGACTTTAAAGAGAATGAGACGATGCAAAATGAGGTTTAGAAGGTGCTTAAAGTGACTTTAAAGAGAATGAGACGATGCAAAATGGTGTTTAGAAGGTGCTTAAGGTGACTTTAAAGAGAATGAGACGATGCAAAATGAGGTTTAGAAGGTGCTTAATGTGACTTTAAAGAGAATGAGACGATGCAAAATGGTGTTTAGAAGGTGCTTAAAGTGACTTTAAAGAGAATGAGACGATGCAAAATGGTGTTTAGAAGGTGCTTAAGGTGACTTTAAAGAGAATGAGACGATGCAAAATGAGGTTTAGAAGGTGCTTAAGGTGACTTTAAAGAGAATGAGACGATGCAAAATGAGGTTTAGAAGGTGCTTAAAGTGACTTTAAAGAGAATGAGGACGATGCAAAATGAGGTTTAGAAGGTGCTTAAAGTGACCTTTAAAGAGAATGAGACGATGCAAAATGGTGTTTAGAAGGTGCTTAAAGTGACTCTAAAGAGAATGAGACGATGCAAAATGAGGTTTAGAAGGTGCTTAAAGTGACTTTAAAGAGAATGAGACGATGCAAAATGGTGTTTAGAAGGTGCTTAAAGTGACTTAAAAGAGAATGAGACGATGCAAAATGGTCTTTAGAAGGTGCTTAAAGTGACTTTAAAGAGAATGAGACGATGCAAAATGAGGTTTAGAAGGTGCTTAAGGTGACTTTAAAGAGAATGAGACGATGCAAAATGAGGTTTAGAAGGTGCTTAAAGTGACTTTAAAGAGAATGAGACGATGCAAAATGGTGTTTAGAAGGTGCTTAAGGTGACTTTAAAGAGAATGAGACGATGCAAAATGAGGTTTAGAAGGTGCTTAAAGTGACTTTAAAGAGAATGAGACGATGCAAAATGGTCTTTAGAAGGTGCTTAAAGTGACTTTAAAGAGAATGAGACGATGCAAAATGAGGTTTAGAAGGTGCTTAAGGTGACTTTAAAGAGAATGAGACGATGCAAAATGAGGTTTAGAAGGTGCTTAAAGTGACTTTAAAGAGAATGAGACGATTCAAAATGAGGTTTAGAAGGTGCTTAAAGTGACTTTAAAGAGAATGAGACGATGCAAAATAGTGTTTAGAAGGTGCTTAAAGTGACTTTAAAGAGAATGAGACGATGCAAAATGAGGTTTAGAAGGTGCTTAAAGTGACTTTAAAGAGAATGAGACGATGATAAATGAGGTTTAGAAGGTGCTTAAAGTGACTTTAAAGAGAATGAGACGATGCAAAATGAGGTTTAGAAGGTGCTTAAAGTGACTTTAAAGAGAATGAGACGATGCAAAATGAGGTTTAGAAGGTGCTTAAAGTGACTTTAAAGAGAATGAGACGATGCAAAATGAGGTTTAGAAGGTGCTTAAAGTGACTTTAAAGAGAATGAGACGATGCAAAATGGTCTTTAGAAGGTGCTTAAGGTGACTTTAAAGAGAATGAGACGATGCAAAATGGTGTTTAGAAGGTGCTTAAAGTGACTTTAAAGAGAATGAGACGATGCAAAATGGTGTTTAGAAGGTGCTTAAGGTGACTTTAAAGAGAATGAGACGATGCAAAATGAGGTTTAGAAGGTGCTTAAAGTGACTTTAAAGAGAATGAGACGATGCAAAATGGTGTTTAGAAGGTGCTTAAAGTGACTTTAAAGAGAATGAGACGATGCAAAATGAGGTTTAGAAGGTGCTTAAAGTGACTTTAAAGAGAATGAGACGATGCAAAATGAGGTTTAGAAGGTGCTTAAAGTGACTTTAAAGAGAATGAGACGATGCAAAATGGTGTTTAGAAGGTGCTTAAGGTGACTTTAAAGAGAATGAGACGATGCAAAATGAGGTTTAGAAGGTGCTTAAAGTGACTTTAAAGAGAATGAGACGATGCAAAATGAGGTTTAGAAGGTGCTTAAAGTGACTTTAAAGAGAATGAGACGATGCAAAATGGTGTTTAGAAGGTGCTTAAGGTGACTTTAAAGAGAATGAGACGATGCAAAATGGTCTTTAGAAGGTGCTTAAGGTGACTTTAAAGAGAATGAGACGATGCAAAATGAGGTTTAGAAGGTGCTTAAAGTGACTTTAAAGAGAATGAGACGATGCAAAATGGTGTTTAGAAGGTGCTTAAAGTGACTTTAAAGAGAATGAGACGATGCAAAATGAGGTTTAGAAGGTGCTTAAAGTGACTTTAAAGAGAATGAGACGATGCAAAATGGTCTTTAGAAGGTGCTTAAGGTGACTTTAAAGAGAATGAGACGATGCAAAATGGTGTTTAGAAGGTGCTTAAAGTGACTTTAAAGAGAATGAGACGATGCAAAATGAGGTTTAGAAGGTGCTTAAAGTGACTTTAAAGAGAATGAGACGATGCAAAATGGTCTTTAGAAGGTGCTTAAGGTGACTTTAAAGAGAATGAGACGATGCAAAATGGTGTTTAGAAGGTGCTTAAAGTGACTTTAAAGAGAATGAGACGATGCAAAATGGTGTTTAGAAGGTGCTTAAGGTGACTTTAAAGAGAATGAGACGATGCAAAATGAGGTTTAGAAGGTGCTTAAAGTGACTTTAAAGAGAATGAGACGATGCAAAATGGTGTTTAGAAGGTGCTTAAAGTGACTTTAAAGAGAATGAGACGATGCAAAATGAGGTTTAGAAGGTGCTTAAAGTGACTTTAAAGAGAATGAGACGATGCAAAATGAGGTTTAGAAGGTGCTTAAAGTGACTTTAAAGAGAATGAGACGATGCAAAATGGTGTTTAGAAGGTGCTTAAGGTGACTTTAAAGAGAATGAGACGATGCAAAATGAGGTTTAGAAGGTGCTTAAAGTGACTTTAAAGAGAATGAGACGATGCAAAATGAGGTTTAGAAGGTGCTTAAAGTGACTTTAAAGAGAATGAGACGATGCAAAATGGTGTTTAGAAGGTGCTTAAGGTGACTTTAAAGAGAATGAGACGATGCAAAATGAGGTTTGAAAGGTGCTTAAGGTGACTTTAAAGAGAATGAGACGATGCAAAATGAGGTTTAGAAGGTGCTTAAAGTGACTTTAAAGAGAATGAGACGATGCAAAATGGTGTTTAGAAGGTGCTTAAGGTGACTTTAAAGAGAATGAGACGATGCAAAATGAGGTTTAGAAGGTGCTTAAAGTGACTTTTAAGAGAATGAGACGATACAAAATGAGGTTTAGAAGGTGCTTAAAGTGACTTTAAAGAGAATGAGACGATGCAAAATGAGGTTTAGAAGGTGCTTAAAGTGACTTTAAAGAGAATGAGACGATGCAAAATGGTGTTTAGAAGGTGCTTAAAGTGACTCTAAAGAGAATGAGACGATGCAAAATGAGGTTTAGAAGGTGCTTAAAGTGACTTTAAAGAGAATGAGACGATGCAAAATGGTGTTTAGAAGGTGCTTAAAGTGACTTAAAAGAGAATGAGACGATGCAAAATGGTCTTTAGAAGGTGCTTAAAGTGACTTTAAAGAGAATGAGACGATGCAAAATGAGGTTTAGAAGGTGCTTAAGGTGACTTTAAAGAGAATGAGACGATGCAAAATGAGGTTTAGAAGGTGCTTAAAGTGACTTTAAAGAGAATGAGACGATGCAAAATGGTGTTTAGAAGGTGCTTAAGGTGACTTTAAAGAGAATGAGACGATGCAAAATGAGGTTTGAAAGGTGCTTAAGGTGACTTTAAAGAGAATGAGACGATGCAAAATGAGGTTTAGAAGGTGCTTAAGGTGACTTTAAAGAGAATGAGACGATGCAAAATGAGGTTTAGAAGGTGCTTAAAGTGACTTTAAAGAGAATGAGACGATGCAAAATGAGGTTTAGAAGGTGCTTAAAGTGACTTTAAAGAGAATGAGACGATGCAAAATGAGGTTTAGAAGGTGCTTAAAGTGACTTTAAAGAGAATGAGACGATGCAAAATGGTGTTTAGAAGGTGCTTAAAGTGACTTTAAAGAGAATGAGACGATGCAAAATGAGGTTTAGAAGGTGCTTAAAGTGACTTTAAAGAGAATGAGACGATGCAAAATGAGGTTTAGAAGGTGCTTAAAGTGACTTTAAAGAGAATGAGACGATGCAAAATGGTGTTTAGAAGGTGCTTAAAGTGACTTAAAAGAGAATGAGACGATGCAAAATGGTCTTTAGAAGGTGCTTAAAGTGACTTTAAAGAGAATGAGACGATTCAAAATGAGGTTTAGAAGGTGCTTAAGGTGACTTTAAAGAGAATGAGACGATGCAAAATGGTGTTTAGAAGGTGCTTAAAGTGACTTTAAAGAGAATGAGACGATGCAAAATGAGGTTTAGAAGGTGCTTAAAGTGACTTTAAAGAGAATGAGACGATGCAAAATGGTGTTTAGAAGGTGCTTAAGGTGACTTTAAAGAGAATGAGACGATGCAAAATGAGGTTTAGAAGGTGCTTAAAGTGACTTTAAAGAGAATGAGACGATGCAAAATGGTGTTTAGAAGGTGCTTAAGGTGACTTTAAAGAGAATGAGACGATGCAAAATGAGGTTTAGAAGGTGCTTAAAGTGACTTTAAAGAGAATGAGACGATGCAAAATGAGGTTTAGAAGGTGCTTAAAGTGACTTTAAAGAGAATGAGACGATGCAAAATGGTGTTTAGAAGGTGCTTAAAGTGACTTTAAAGAGAATGAGACGATGCAAAATGGTGTTTAGAAGGTGCTTAAGGTGACTTTAAAGAGAATGAGACGATGCAAAATGAGGTTTAGAAGGTGCTTAAAGTGACTTTAAAGAGAATGAGACGATGCAAAATGGTGTTTAGAAGGTGCTTAAGGTGACTTTAAAGAGAATGAGACGATGCAAAATGGTGTTTAGAAGGTGCTTAAGGTGACTTTAAAGAGAATGAGACGATGCAAAATGAGGTTTAGAAGGTGCTTAAAGTGACTTTAAAGAGAATGAGACGATGCAAAATGGTGTTTAGAAGGTGCTTAAGGTGACTTTAAAGAGAATGAGACGATGCAAAATGGTGTTTAGAAGGTGCTTAAGGTGACTTTAAAGAGAATGAGACGATGCAAAATGGTGTTTAGAAGGTGCTTAAGGTGACTTTAAAGAGAATGAGACGATGCAAAATGGTGTTTAGAAGGTGCTTAAGGTGACTTTAAAGAGAATGAGACGATGCAAAATGAGGTTTAGAAGGTGCTTAAAGTGACTTTAAAGAGAATGAGACGATGCAAAATGGTCTTTAGAAGGTGCTTAAGGTGACTTTAAAGAGAATGAGACGATGCAAAATGGTGTTTAGAAGGTGCTTAAGGTGACTTTAAAGAGAATGAGACGATGCAAAATGAGGTTTAGAAGGTGCTTAAAGTGACTTTAAAGAGAATGAGACGATGCAAAATGGTGTTTAGAAGGTGCTTAAAGTGACTTTAAAGAGAATGAGACGATGCAAAATGAGGTTTAGAAGGTGCTTAAAGTGACTTTAAAGAGAATGAGACGATGCAAAATGAGGTTTGAAAGGTGCTTAAGGTGACTTTAAAGAGAATGAGACGATGCAAAATGAGGTTTAGAAGGTGCTTAAGGTGACTTTAAAGAGAATGAGACGATGCAAAATGAGGTTTAGAAGGTGCTTAAAGTGACTTTAAAGAGAATGAGACGATGCAAAATGAGGTTTAGAAGGTGCTTAAAGTGACTTTAAAGAGAATGAGACGATGCAAAATGGTGTTTAGAAGGTGCTTAAAGTGACTTTAAAGAGAATGAGACGATGCAAAATGGTCTTTAGAAGGTGCTTAAGGTGACTTTAAAGAGAATGAGACGATGCAAAATGAGGTTTAGAAGGTGCTTAAAGTGACTTTAAAGAGAATGAGACGATGCAAAATGGTGTTTAGAAGGTGCTTAAGGTGACTTTAAAGAGAATGAGACGATGCAAAATGAGGTTTACAATGTGCTTAAAGTGACTTTAAAGAGAATGAGACGATGCAAAATGGTGTTTAGAAGGTGCTTAAGGTGACTTTAAAGAGAATGAGACGATGCAAAATGAGGTTTAGAAGGTGCTTAAAGTGACTTTAAAGAGAATGAGACGATGCAAAATGGTGTTTAGAAGGTGCTTAAGGTGACTTAAAAGAGAATGAGACGATGCAAAATGGTGTTTAGAAGGTGCTTAAAGTGACTTTAAAGAGAATGAGACGTTGCAAAATGGTGTTTAGAAGGTGCTTAAAGTGACTTTAAAGAGAATGAGACGATGCAAAATGAGGTTTAGAAGGTGCTTAAAGTGACTTTAAAGAGAATGAGACGATGCAAAATGAGGTTTAGAAGGTGCTTAAAGTGACTTTAAAGAGAATGAGACGATGCAAAATGGTGTTTAGAAGGTGCTTAAAGTGACTTTAAAGAGAATGAGACGATGCAAAATGGTGTTTAGAAGGTGCTTAAGGTGACTTTAAAGAGAATGAGACGATGCAAAATGAGGTTTAGAAGGTGCTTAAAGTGACTTTAAAGAGAATGAGACGATGCAAAATGAGGTTTAGAAGGTGCTTAAAGTGACTTTAAAGAGAATGAGACGATGCAAAATGGTGTTTAGAAGGTGCTTAAGGTGACTTTAAAGAGAATGAGACGATGCAAAATGGTGTTTAGAAGGTGCTTAAAGTGACTTTAAAGAGAATGAGACGATGCAAAATGGTGTTTAGAAGGTGCTTAAGGTGACTTTAAAGAGAATGAGACGATGCAAAATGAGGTTTGAAAGGTGCTTAAGGTGACTTTAAAGAGAATGAGACGATGCAAAATGAGGTTTAGAAGGTGCTTAAAGTGACTTTAAAGAGAATGAGACGATGCAAAATGAGGTTTAGAAGGTGCTTAAGGTGACTTTAAAGAGAATGAGACGATGCAAAATGGTGTTTAGAAAGTGCTTAAAGTGACTTTAAAGAGAATGAGACGATGCAAAATGGTGTTTAGAAGGTGCTTAAAGTGACTTTAAAGAGAATGAGACGATGCAAAATGAGGTTTAGAAGGTGCTTAAAGTGACTTTAAAGAGAATGAGACGATGCAAAATGAGGTTTAGAAGGTGCTTAAAGTGACTTTAAAGAGAATGAGACGATGCAAAATGAGGTTTGGAAGGTGCTTAAAGTGACTTTAAAGAGAATGAGACGATGCAAAATGGTCTTTAGAAGGTGCTTAACGTGACTTTAAAGAGAATGAGACGATGCAAAATGGTGTTTAGAAGGTGCTTAAAGTGACTTTAAAGAGAATGAGACGATGCAAAATGGTGTTTAGAAGGTGCTTAAAGTGACTTTAAAGAGAATGAGACGATGCAAAATGAGGTTTAGAAGGTGCTTAAAGTGACTTTAAAGAGAATGAGACGATGCAAAATGGTGTTTGAAAGGTGCTTAAGGTGACTTTAAAGAGAATGAGACGATGCAAAATGAGGTTTAGAAGGTGATGATGATGATGATGAGTCCCACCTCTTACCCCAACACAGGTTTGAGAATGGCGGAGTTATCATAAGATATTTGTTTAACCTTTAAAGCAAATCACGAAGTGGTGGGATCAAAGTGACCCTTCACGAAAAAGACCGGTCAGCTCTCTTTTCCTTGCGTACAGCGGTTAGCACAACTTCCATAAGACAGGAGTCGTGGAACCGCTCTCCGGAGTGCACGGCCAAAAAATGCTCTCTCCTATTCGTGTAGCCGGTATCTCCCTTATCCAACATATGGAGGGGAGTTACCACTTTCCAGGATTGGCAAATTAAGCAAACCTTATCCGTGTAACAATAGGTCACGTCGAAAAAATCATCAATGGATGAATTCGAGGCGCCTGCCACGTGATTGCACAAGAGCGACCGATACAGTTCCTACAGAAAGATCAACTTCAAATTTCCACTTTTACGCGCGCGTGTCTCAAAGATATGTTGTTCCATTTTTTTTTTTTATTTACATTTAAATTTGCAAAACAAAAATCTCATCATCATCATCTGTGAGATCGTGATGACAAGTGCAATGCTTACAAACATTAAATTTTGACAATACACATCTACGAGACATTACACATTCTACAGGGTTCTACTTTACAACCTGCTTTACGTACACGGCACACAAGCGCTTGAACTCGCGAACGTTTGCAGCCTCGGCAATCTCTCTTGGCATGCTGTTGTACCATTGTATACCTTTACAAAATAGTGAATTCCTGGCAAATACTGTAGAAAAGTTCGACGTCCTGGGATCATGAGCCCTACGAGTGTTGTACCGGTGAACGTCAGAACCCCTAACTACTCTCTCTCCAAGGTACCCCGGTAACAAGCCCCTCAGGAGTTTGAATATTAGTATCATAGTCTGATACACTATCCGCTGCTCTACCGACATCCATTGCAGAACATCCAGCATAACAGCAGACGGCGTGTACCGACTACAACACAACACTAACCTCATTACCCTATTTTGCACTTTTTGCAATCTTTTGAGCTGTGTCCGATTGCCGAGGAACAATATTGATGGACAAAAATCAAAATGCGGTGAGATAATTGATTTGTAGAGGTGAACTTTCCCAAAAAAATTTAGGTTGTTCCCCAGTCTACTTATCACCCCACACTTCTTTGCCACCTTAGCGATGACCCCATCAATATGTGCACTGAATGTAAGCCCATCGTCAAGAATTACTCCCAGATATTTGACCTGGGAGACTCGGTCAATTGGTTCCGTGTTGATGGCGATGGAAAGCTGGCCGATCCACTCCCTCCTCGACATTACCATGTAGTGTGTTTTACTAACATTCAATGCGAGTTTCTTGTATTTCAACCAGCCATCCAGAGCCACCAAGTCTGCATTCAAAAGGGACTCTGCCTGTTTGACGTCCTTTCGCGATATAAATATTACTGTGTCATCAGCAAAAAGATTTATCTCGCAGGAACGTAAGACCTGCTTCATGTCATTTATGTACATGATAAACAAAATTGGTCCAAGAACACTTCCTTGTGGAACCCCAAGGGTGTTTTCAATAGGATCTGAAACAGATTTTTTGAAAATTGTCCTCTGGGTTCTACCTGTCAGATAATCGCTGAACCAACTGAGTTCCCTCCCCTCAATACCGAATCGTCGAAGTGTTGTGAGCAACAAGGGTCTCGATATTGTTTCAAATGCCCGTTTGAGATCCAAGAAAACTGCAAGTACCGGTTGTCCGCTATCCATCAACCCCTTCCACTTTGCAAGCACCAGGTTCAGTGCGGTTTCACAGGAATGTCCTTCCCGATACCCCGACTGCTCCCGGGCGAGCAGGCCGTTCTGATCCAGGTATTGAACCAATTGGTCTTTGATCACAACTTCCAGGACCTTCTCGACAGTGTGAAGCATGTTGATGGGGCGGAACTCCTCCGCCTTGATAGCTCCAGTCAGTTTTGGAATAGGTACAACCAATGACTCCTTCCATGTCTCCGGAAAAACACCTCTCTCCATCGATTGGTTAATCAAATCCAAGAGCGTCTCCCCAGCTACATGAAAGCAATCCTGCAAAGTTTTTGCATTTACATTTCCTATTCCTGCCGTATTGGTCAGGTCAAAACATATCTGCCTAAGCTTGCTCATGTCTATTGGTTGAAAAGAAAATCTATGCCTGGGAGTATCAACTTGTCTCAGCTCGACTGGTTCGTCTACCGTCGGAATGTTGCTGTTAACAAGTGTGACGCTATTCACAAAAAAGTTGTTGAACCTTTCTGCGACCACCGCCTCATCGGACTCGAAACAGTTATCGAATTTCACGCATGAAGCGGTATTCTCGTCGGGTTTCAACATGCTTTTAAGAAGTTTCCAAAGTTCCCTACTATTACCCTGATGCTTGCTAATTTCCCTACTGAAGTATTCCTCACGAGTAGTTTTTAAAGACCTACTGTACTCGTTTCGTAGCTTAGTGTACTCACACCAATGTGAAGCCAGATTAGTCCGGACAAATTTTTTGTACATTTTGTCTCTTTTCCGCTTTAGACGTTCCAGAGCCAACGTATACCATCTGCCAGAGTATCTAGTCTCCACGGTCCTTTCATAAACTAAACTATTCATAGCACTCTCTAGTGTATCCTTCAATAGATCTGCAGCTTCATGGAAATTTGTAGTTTCCCTCTGTAGACCCAATGTGATCGCCTGACAAAGACCCTCTTTAGAGTACCTATTCCAGCATTTAACTTGTTTTTGAACTGTCCTGAAACGTTCATCATTCAAGTTTAAAAGCAAAGTTTCATGATCAGATATTTTTGCACAAGTATCTGTTACCACGCTAATTGAGTCTGTGTTGCAGTACACATGGTCAATCAATGTCCTGCTATTGTTCGTAATACGAGTAGCTACACTAACCTTCTGCTTCAGGCACACCGAGTCCATAAGTCTCCTCAATTTTTCGGACTTCGCATCATTGAACCAATCAATGTTGAAGTCCCCAATTAAGACATTACGCTTGCCAAAATCTAGAAATCTGTCTAACCAGTCCTCCAGAATTTCGACAAATCGTGAGTCACTTTAACTAGGTGAGTGATACAGAACGCCATAGTTTGCAGCCGCCATGCCTCGAGTCACAGTGAACCCCAAGAACCAGTTGCCTTCCAGTGACTCGTTTAGAATCACCTTCAAGACAACCGAGCTTCCAGCATAAACTGCAACCCCTCCTGTGTGTCGTGAGTGGGACAAACAGGACACGGCCCTGTACCCCGGTATACTAAACTGATCAAATGCTTCGCACTCCGTTATATGCGTCTCAGTTAAAAGGACCAACGCGGGTTGCATCCTTTCTACCGAGTCGCGTAACAGAACATAGCTTGACGATAGGCCAGCGACATTGCAATACATGATTTCATATCGCTGCCCTATCCCCAGCAATCTCTGCTATTGTGAATGCTTAGCAATCTTCGATACCTGTCTTTTGTATATGGGGCACTCGCTACTAAAAGCAGCATGTTCCGCGCTCCCCCTTGAACCCGCCAACACGCAGTTCACACATTTTAAGGCCGCCGACTTACATTCCGACGTCCTGTGTGCACCACTGCACCTAGAGCATGCTTCCTCCTTTTTGCACTCGGTGCTTTTGTGCCCAAACTGCTGGACCTTTTTGAGGTCCTCTAGACATTGTGCCGATTCCCTGTCCACATCGATCACGACATTGTATTTCTGGTACTTGTAGAACCTACTTTCGTACATTCCAACAAGCTCCAGTGTCGCGAACGGGATCCCTGCATTCTGTTCTTTCAGAAGTGCAATCACATCCTCACCAGAACGCTTCTCCGTCATTCCCATTATCCTTACTCTGGACAACGGCAAACGAACGGAATAAGCATCCCCGAGTTTGGACTGCACTTCCTTCCTAATCTCATCTAACGCGACTGCAGGACACTGCACAAAAACCTGACCTTTCCTACCATTGCGGAAGTCCGACACCTGCTGTTTCCTCGGATCCAACCGGGCGCGTAGATCGACTCTTGTCTTGTCGCAAGATTGATCCACCTTCGGTACTATTACCAAGGACTTGGAGAGCTTTTGTTCCGCTACTTTCGCCACGTCCTTTTTACCAATTTTAGGCCCAGAGCCAGCCCCCTCCTTAGCAATCTTAGTTGCCACGGGCTTGGTGACAGCTCTTCCCACGTCCAAATTGCTAGTAATATTTTGAACGTTATTATTCAAAATACTACTCGCCCCACTTTTTTTGGCCACTACTGTAGCAAAGCTCTCACTCCCCTTATCCTTGGCACTCACCGGTGAAGGCTTCTCAACGGTAACCTTCGGCACATTGAGGGCTCTCAAAGTGGTGGTGTTAGCATCGCGCAAAGTTAACTTAACTTGGCGCTCTACCTCCACACACACTTCTTCTTTTATCTCCTTTAGTCCCTTTTTCATTACACTTTCAATCAGTGCGCACATTTTCAACTCTACTGCTTGTAGGGTTTGAGATTGCCCTCCGCTTGACGGTTGGCTTTCTTCCACCACTACATCTTGCACGCCCGGTTTCCTTGTGCTAGCGATACAAGCATCGCACATAAACAACAAATTCTTAGATTTTTTAATTGCCCGTGCGACCAATTTAGTAAGATCGGCGCACAGGTAATGAAAACAACCGCCGCAATCGTTGCAGACGACCGAGTCATCGCTACATGAAACGACCACGGAGCACTTTTTACACTCCATGGCCGTTCAAAACAAGTCCGAGCAAGAACGTTCGCAAGTAAAGACACTATACGTACCGCTATACACGCTGGCGGTTTCACCCACACAAAACAAATTGACCGTTTGGCCGCTTAGACCAATACGAATACACCGCCGATAACAAGCGATATGGAAACCGCTCCGGCCAGCGTCACTGATAAGCGACGAAGCCGAAAACAAAAACCAACCGCAAATACCGGACGATGCACCACGATCAAAACAAACTACACTAAACACTAAACCGACACTTTGGACACATTTGCCCAGCGAAAACAAACGTTAAATTTGCTTCCGACCAAGCAAAAATATCCAAAAACACAGAGCTACGTAAAAACGCGCACTGCACCGTCAACAGTCACTCACACACCCTGCTGCTCAGAAGGTGCTTAAAGTGACTTTAAAGAGAATGAGACGATGCAAAATGGTGTTTAGAAGGTGCTTAAAGTGACTTTAAAGAGAATGAGACGATGCAAAATGGTCTTTAGAAGGTGCTTAAGGTGACTTTAAAGAGAATGAGACGATGCAAAATGGTGTTTAGAAGGTGCTTAAAGTGACTTTAAAGAGAATGAGACGATGCAAAATGAGGTTTAGAAGGTGCTTAAAGTGACTTTAAAGAGAATGAGACGATGCAAAATGAGGTTTAGAAGGTGCTTAAGGTGACTTTAAAGAGAATGAGACGATGCAAAATGAGGTTTAGAAGGTGCTTAAAGTGACTTTAAAGAGAATGAGACGATGCAAAATGGTGTTTAGAAGGTGCTTAAAGTGACTTTAAAGAGAATGAGACGATGCAAAATGGTGTTTAGAAGGTGCTTAAAGTGACTTTAAAGAGAATGAGACGATGCAAAATGGTCTTTAGAAGGTGCTTAAAGTGACTTTAAAGAGAATGAGACGATGCAAAATGAGGTTTAGAAGGTGCTTAAAGTGACTTTAAAGAGAATGAGACGATGCAAAATGGTGTTTAGAAGGTGCTTAAAGTGACTTTAAAGAGAATGAGACGATGCAAAATGAGGTTTAGAAGGTGCTTAAAGTGACTTTAAAGAGAATGAGACGATGCAAAATGGTGTTTAGAAGGTGCTTAAAGTGACTTTAAAGAGAATGAGACGATGCAAAATGAGGTTTAGAAGGTGCTTAAAGTGACTTTAAAGAGAATGAGACGATGCAAAATGAGGTTTAGAAGGTGCTTAAAGTGACTTTAAAGAGAATGAGACGATGCAAAATGGTCTTTAGAATGTGCTTAAAGTGACTTTAAAGAGAATGAGACGATGCAAAATGGTCTTTAGAAGGTGCTTAAGGTGACTTTAAAGAGAATGAGACGATGCAAAATGGTGTTTAGAAGGTGCTTAAGGTGACTTTAAAGAGAATGAGACGATGCAAAATGAGGTTTAGAAGGTGCTTAAAGTGACTTTAAAGAGAATGAGACGATGCAAAATGGTGTTTAGAAGGTGCTTAAAGTGACTTTAAAGAGAATGAGACGATGCAAAATGAGGTTTAGAAGGTGCTTAAAGTGACTTTAAAGAGAATGAGACGATGCAAAATGAGGTTTAGAAGGTGCTTAAAGTGACTTTAAAGAGAATGAGACGATGCAAAATGGTGTTTGAAAGGTGCTTAAGGTGACTTTAAAGAGAATGAGACGATGCAAAATGGTGTTTAGAAGGTGCTTAAAGTGACGTTAAAGAGAATGAGACGATGCAAAATGAGGTTTAGAAGGTGCTTAAAGTGACTTTAAAGAGAATGAGACGATGCAAAATGGTGTTTAGAAGGTGCTTAAAGTGACTTTAAAGAGAATGAGACGATGCAAAATGGTGTTTAGAAGGTGCTTAAAGTGACTTTAAAGAGAATGAGACGATGCAAAATGGTGTTTAGAAGGTGCTTAAGGTGACTTTAAAGAGAATGAGACGATGCAAAATGAGGTTTAGAAGGTGCTTAAGGTGACTTTAAAGAGAATGAGACGATGCAAAATGAGGTTTAGAAGGTGCTTAAAGTGACTTTAAAGAGAATGAGACGATGCAAAATGGTGTTTAGAAGGTGCTTAAGGTGACTTTAAAGAGAATGAGACGATGCAAAATGGTGTTTAGAAGGTGCTTAAAGTGACTTTAAAGAGAATGAGACGATGCAAAATGAGGTTTAGAAGGTGCTTAAAGTGACTTTAAAGAGAATGAGACGATGCAAAATGGTGTTTAGAAGGTGCTTAAAGTGACTTTAAAGAGAATGAGACGATGCAAAATGGTGTTTGAAAGGTGCTTAAGGTGACTTTAAAGAGAATGAGACGATGCAAAATGAGGTTTAGAAGGTGATGATGATGATGATGAGTCCCACCTCTTACCCCAACACAGGTTTGAGAATGGCGGAGTTATCATAAGATATTTGTTTAACCTTTAAAGCAAATCACGAAGTGGTGGGATCAAAGTGACCCTTCACGAAAAAGACCGGTCAGCTCTCTTTTCCTTGCGTACAGCGGTTAGCACAACTTCCATAAGACAGGAGTCGTGGAACCGCTCTCCGGAGTGCACGGCCAAAAAATGCTCTCTCCTATTCGTGTAGCCGGTATCTCCCTTATCCAACATATGGAGGGGAGTTACCACTTTCCAGGATTGGCAAATTAAGCAAACCTTATCCGTGTAACAATAGGTCACGTCGAAAAAATCATCAATGGATGAATTCGAGGCGCCTGCCACGTGATTGCACAAGAGCGACCGATACAGTTCCTACAGAAAGATCAACTTCAAATTTCCACTTTTACGCGCGCGTGTCTCAAAGATATGTTGTTCCATTTTTTTTTTTTTATTTACATTTAAATTTGCAAAACAAAAATCTCATCATCATCATCTGTGAGATCGTGATGACAAGTGCAATGCTTACAAACATTAAATTTTGACAATACACATCTACGAGACATTACACATTCTACAGGGTTCTACTTTACAACCTGCTTTACGTACACGGCACACAAGCGCTTGAACTCGCGAACGTTTGCAGCCTCGGCAATCTCTCTTGGCATGCTGTTGTACCATTGTATACCTTTACAAAATAGTGAATTCCTGGCAAATACTGTAGAAAAGTTCGACGTCCTGGGATCATGAGCCCTACGAGTGTTGTACCGGTGAACGTCAGAACCCCTAACTACTCTCTCTCCAAGGTACCCCGGTAACAAGCCCCTCAGGAGTTTGAATATTAGTATCATAGTCTGATACACTATCCGCTGCTCTACCGACATCCATTGCAGAACATCCAGCATAACAGCAGACGGCGTGTACCGACTACAACACAACACTAACCTCATTACCCTATTTTGCACTTTTTGCAATCTTTTGAGCTGTGTCCGATTGCCGAGGAACAATATTGATGGACAAAAATCAAAATGCGGTGAGATAATTGATTTGTAGAGGTGAACTTTCCCAAAAAAATTTAGGTTGTTCCCCAGTCTACTTATCACCCCACACTTCTTTGCCACCTTAGCGATGACCCCATCAATATGTGCACTGAATGTAAGCCCATCGTCAAGAATTACTCCCAGATATTTGACCTGGGAGACTCGGTCAATTGGTTCCGTGTTGATGGCGATGGAAAGCTGGCCGATCCACTCCCTCCTCGACATTACCATGTAGTGTGTTTTACTAACATTCAATGCGAGTTTCTTGTATTTCAACCAGCCATCCAGAGCCACCAAGTCTGCATTCAAAAGGGACTCTGCCTGTTTGACGTCCTTTCGCGATATAAATATTACTGTGTCATCAGCAAAAAGATTTATCTCGCAGGAACGTAAGACCTGCTTCATGTCATTTATGTACATGATAAACAAAATTGGTCCAAGAACACTTCCTTGTGGAACCCCAAGGGTGTTTTCAATAGGATCTGAAACAGATTTTTTGAAAATTGTCCTCTGGGTTCTACCTGTCAGATAATCGCTGAACCAACTGAGTTCCCTCCCCTCAATACCGAATCGTCGAAGTGTTGTGAGCAACAAGGGTCTCGATATTGTTTCAAATGCCCGTTTGAGATCCAAGAAAACTGCAAGTACCGGTTGTCCGCTATCCATCAACCCCTTCCACTTTGCAAGCACCAGGTTCAGTGCGGTTTCACAGGAATGTCCTTCCCGATACCCCGACTGCTCCCGGGCGAGCAGGCCGTTCTGATCCAGGTATTGAACCAATTGGTCTTTGATCACAACTTCCAGGACCTTCTCGACAGTGTGAAGCATGTTGATGGGGCGGAACTCCTCCGCCTTGATAGCTCCAGTCAGTTTTGGAATAGGTACAACCAATGACTCCTTCCATGTCTCCGGAAAAACACCTCTCTCCATCGATTGGTTAATCAAATCCAAGAGCGTCTCCCCAGCTACATGAAAGCAATCCTGCAAAGTTTTTGCATTTACATTTCCTATTCCTGCCGTATTGGTCAGGTCAAAACATATCTGCCTAAGCTTGCTCATGTCTATTGGTTGAAAAGAAAATCTATGCCTGGGAGTATCAACTTGTCTCAGCTCGACTGGTTCGTCTACCGTCGGAATGTTGCTGTTAACAAGTGTGACGCTATTCACAAAAAAGTTGTTGAACCTTTCTGCGACCACCGCCTCATCGGACTCGAAACAGTTATCGAATTTCACGCATGAAGCGGTATTCTCGTCGGGTTTCAACATGCTTTTAAGAAGTTTCCAAAGTTCCCTACTATTACCCTGATGCTTGCTAATTTCCCTACTGAAGTATTCCTCACGAGTAGTTTTTAAAGACCTACTGTACTCGTTTCGTAGCTTAGTGTACTCACACCAATGTGAAGCCAGATTAGTCCGGACAAATTTTTTGTACATTTTGTCTCTTTTCCGCTTTAGACGTTCCAGAGCCAACGTATACCATCTGCCAGAGTATCTAGTCTCCACGGTCCTTTCATAAACTAAACTATTCATAGCACTCTCTAGTGTATCCTTCAATAGATCTGCAGCTTCATGGAAATTTGTAGTTTCCCTCTGTAGACCCGATGTGATCGCCTGACAAAGACCCTCTTTAGAGTACCTATTCCAGCATTTAACTTGTTTTTGAACTGTCCTGAAACGTTCATCATTCAAGTTTAAAAGCAAAGTTTCATGATCAGATATTTTTGCACAAGTATCTGTTACCACGCTAATTGAGTCTGTGTTGCAGTACACATGGTCAATCAATGTCCTGCTATTGTTCGTAATACGAGTAGCTACACTAACCTTCTGCTTCAGGCACACCGAGTCCATAAGTCTCCTCAATTTTTCGGACTTCGCATCATTGAACCAATCAATGTTGAAGTCCCCAATTAAGACATTACGCTTGCCAAAATCTAGAAATCTGTCTAACCAGTCCTCCAGAATTTCGACAAATCGTGAGTCACTTGAACTAGGTGAGTGATACAGAACGCCATAGTTTGCAGCCGCCATGCCTCGAGTCACAGTGAACCCCAAGAACCAGTTGCCTTCCAGTGACTCGTTTAGAATCACCTTCAAGACAACCGAGCTTCCAGCATAAACTGCAACCCCTCCTGTGTGTCGTGAGTGGGACAAACAGGACACGGCCCTGTACCCCGGTATACTAAACTGATCAAATGCTTCGCACTCCGTTATATGCGTCTCAGTTAAAAGGACCAACGCGGGTTGCATCCTTTCTACCGAGTCGCGTAACAGAACATAGCTTGACGATAGGCCAGCGACATTGCAATACATGATTTCATATCGCTGCCCTATCCCCAGCAATCTCTGCTATTGTGAATGCTTAGCAATCTTCGATACCTGTCTTTTGTATATGGGGCACTCGCTACTAAAAGCAGCATGTTCCGCGCTCCCCCTTGAACCCGCCAACACGCAGTTCACACATTTTAAGGCCGCCGACTTACATTCCGACGTCCTGTGTGCACCACTGCACCTAGAGCATGCTTCCTCCTTTTTGCACTCGGTGCTTTTGTGCCCAAACTGCTGGACCTTTTTGAGGTCCTCTAGACATTGTGCCGATTCCCTGTCCACATCGATCACGACATTGTATTTCTGGTACTTGTAGAACCTACTTTCGTACATTCCAACAAGCTCCAGTGTCGCGAACGGGATCCCTGCATTCTGTTCTTTCAGAAGTGCAATCACATCCTCACCAGAACGCTTCTCCGTCATTCCCATTATCCTTACTCTGGACAACGGCAAACGAACGGAATAAGCATCCCCGAGTTTGGACTGCACTTCCTTCCTAATCTCATCTAACGCGACTGCAGGACACTGCACAAAAACCTGACCTTTCCTACCATTGCGGAAGTCCGACACCTGCTGTTTCCTCGGATCCAACCGGGCGCGTAGATCGACTCTTGTCTTGTCGCAAGATTGATCCACCTTCGGTACTATTACCAAGGACTTGGAGAGCTTTTGTTCCGCTACTTTCGCCACGTCCTTTTTACCAATTTTAGGCCCAGAGCCAGCCCCCTCCTTAGCAATCTTAGTTGCCACGGGCTTGGTGACAGCTCTTCCCACGTCCAAATTGCTAGTAATATTTTGAACGTTATTATTCAAAATACTACTCGCCCCACTTTTTTTGGCCACTACTGTAGCAAAGCTCTCACTCCCCTTATCCTTGGCACTCACCGGTGAAGGCTTCTCAACGGTAACCTTCGGCACATTGAGGGCTCTCAAAGTGGTGGTGTTAGCATCGCGCAAAGTTAACTTAACTTGGCGCTCTACCTCCACACACACTTCTTCTTTTATCTCCTTTAGTCCCTTTTTCATTACACTTTCAATCAGTGCGCACATTTTCAACTCTACTGCTTGTAGGGTTTGAGATTGCCCTCCGCTTGACGGTTGGCTTTCTTCCACCACTACATCTTGCACGCCCGGTTTCCTTGTGCTAGCGATACAAGCATCGCACATAAACAACAAATTCTTAGATTTTTTAATTGCCCGTGCGACCAATTTAGTAAGATCGGCGCACAGGTAATGAAAACAACCGCCGCAATCGTTGCAGACGACCGAGTCATCGCTACATGAAACGACCACGGAGCACTTTTTACACTCCATGGCCGTTCAAAACAAGTCCGAGCAAGAACGTTCGCAAGTAAAGACACTATACGTACCGCTATACACGCTGCCGGTTTCACCCACACAAAACAAATTGACCGTTTGGCCGCTTAGACCAATACGAATACACCGCCGATAACAAGCGATATGGAAACCGCTCCGGCCAGCGTCACTGATAAGCGACGAAGCCGAAAACAAAAACCAACCGCAAATACCGGACGATGCACCACGATCAAAACAAACTACACTAAACACTAAACCGACACTTTGGACACATTTGCCCAGCGAAAACAAACGTTAAATTTGCTTCCGACCAAGCAAAAATATCCAAAAACACAGAGCTACGTAAAAACGCGCACTGCACCGTCAACAGTCACTCACACACCCTGCTGCTCAGAAGGTGCTTAAAGTGACTTTAAAGAGAATGAGACGATGCAAAATGGTGTTTAGAAGGTGCTTAAAGTGACTTTAAAGAGAATGAGACGATGCAAAATGGTGTTTAGAAGGTGCTTAAAGTGACTTTAAAGAGAATGAGACGATGCAAAATGGTCTTTAGAAGGTGCTTAAGGTGACTTTAAAGAGAATGAGACGATGCAAAATGGTGTTTAGAAGGTGCTTAAAGTGACTTTAAAGAGAATGAGACGATGCAAAATGAGGTTTAGAAGGTGCTTAAAGTGACTTTAAAGAGAATGAGACGATGCAAAATGAGGTTTAGAAGGTGCTTAAAGTGACTTTAAAGAGAATGAGACGATGCAAAATGAGGTTTAGAAGGTGCTTAAAGTGACTTTAAAGAGAATGAGACGATGCAAAATGGTGTTTAGAAGGTGCTTAAAGTGACTTTAAAGAGAATGAGACGATGCAAAATGGTGTTTAGAAGGTGCTTAAAGTGACTTTAAAGAGAATGAGACGATGCAAAATGGTCTTTAGAAGGTGCTTAAAGTGACTTTAAAGAGAATGAGACGATGCAAAATGAGGTTTAGAAGGTGCTTAAAGTGACTTTAAAGAGAATGAGACGATGCAAAATGGTGTTTAGAAGGTGCTTAAAGTGACTTTAAAGAGAATGAGACGATGCAAAATGAGGTTTAGAAGGTGCTTAAAGTGACTTTAAAGAGAATGAGACGATGCAAAATGGTGTTTAGAAGGTGCTTAAAGTGACTTTAAAGAGAATGAGACGATGCAAAATGAGGTTTAGAAGGTGCTTAAAGTGACTTTAAAGAGAATGAGACGATGCAAAATGAGGTTTAGAAGGTGCTTAAAGTGACTTTAAAGAGAATGAGACGATGCAAAATGGTCTTTAGAAGGTGCTTAAAGTGACTTTAAAGAGAATGAGACGATGCAAAATGGTCTTTAGAAGGTGCTTAAGGTGACTTTAAAGAGAATGAGACGATGCAAAATGGTGTTTAGAAGGTGCTTAAGGTGACTTTAAAGAGAATGAGACGATGCAAAATGAGGTTTAGAAGGTGCTTAAAGTGACTTTAAAGAGAATGAGACGATGCAAAATGGTGTTTAGAAGGTGCTTAAAGTGACTTTAAAGAGAATGAGACGATGCAAAATGAGGTTTAGAAGGTGCTTAAAGTGACTTTAAAGAGAATGAGACGATGCAAAATGAGGTTTAGAAGGTGCTTAAAGTGACTTTAAAGAGAATGAGACGATGCAAAATGGTGTTTGAAAGGTGCTTAAGGTGACTTTAAAGAGAATGAGACGATGCAAAATGGTGTTTAGAAGGTGCTTAAAGTGACGTTAAAGAGAATGAGACGATGCAAAATGAGGTTTAGAAGGTGCTTAAAGTGACTTTAAAGAGAATGAGACGATGCAAAATGGTGTTTAGAAGGTGCTTAAAGTGACTTTAAAGAGAATGAGACGATGCAAAATGGTGTTTAGAAGGTGCTTAAAGTGACTTTAAAGAGAATGAGACGATGCAAAATGGTGTTTAGAAGGTGCTTAAGGTGACTTTAAAGAGAATGAGACGATGCAAAATGAGGTTTAGAAGGTGCTTAAGGTGACTTTAAAGAGAATGAGACGATGCAAAATGAGGTTTAGAAGGTGCTTAAAGTGACTTTAAAGAGAATGAGACGATGCAAAATGGTGTTTAGAAGGTGCTTAAGGTGACTTTAAAGAGAATGAGACGATGCAAAATGGTGTTTAGAAGGTGCTTAAAGTGACTTTAAAGAGAATGAGACGATGCAAAATGAGGTTTAGAAGGTGCTTAAAGTGACTTTAAAGAGAATGAGACGATGCAAAATGGTGTTTAGAAGGTGCTTAAGGTGACTTTAAAGAGAATGAGACGATGCAAAATGAGGTTTAGAAGGTGCTTAAAGTGACTTTAAAGAGAATGAGACGATGCAAAATGGTGTTTAGAAGGTGCTTAAGGTGACTTTAAAGAGAATGAGACGATGCAAAATGAGGTTTAGAAGGTGCTTAAAGTGACTTTAAAGAGAATGAGACGATACAAAATGGTGTTTAGAAGGTGCTTAAAGTGACTTTAAAGAGAATGAGACGATGCAAAATGAGGTTTAGAAGGTGCTTAAAGTGACTTTAAAGAGAATGAGACGATGCAAAATGGTGTTTAGAAGGTGCTTAAAGTGACTTTAAAGAGAATGAGACGATGCAAAATGGTGTTTAGAAGGTGCTTAAAGTGACTTTAAAGAGAATGAGACGATGCAAAATGAGGTTTAGTAGGTGCTTAAAGTGACTTTAAAGAGAATGAGACGATGCAAAATGGTGTTTAGAAGGTGCTTAAGGTGACTTTAAAGAGAATGAGACGATGCAAAATGGTGTTTAGAAGGTGCTTAAAGTGACTTTAAAGAGAATGAGACGATGCAAAATGGTGTTTAGAAGGTGCTTAAGGTGACTTTAAAGAGAATGAGACGATGCAAAATGGTGTTTAGAAGGTGCTTAAAGTGACTTTAAAGAGAATGAGACGATGCAAAATGAGGTTTAGAAGGTGCTTAAAGTGACTTTAAAGAGAATGAGACGATGCAAAATGGTCTTTAGAAGGTGCTTAAGGTGACTTTAAAGAGAATGAGACGATGCAAAATGGTGTTTAGAAGGTGCTTAAGGTGACTTTAAAGAGAATGAGACGATGCAAAATGAGGTTTAGAAGGTGCTTAAGGTGACTTTAAAGAGAATGAGACGATGCAAAATGAGGTTTAGAAGGTGCTTAAAGTGACTTTAAAGAGAATGAGACGATGCAAAATGAGGTTTAGAAGGTGCTTAAAGTGACTTTAAAGAGAATGAGACGATGCAAAATGGTGTTTAGAAGGTGCTTAAAGTGACTTTAAAGAGAATGAGACGATGCAAAATGAGGTTTAGAAGGTGCTTAAAGTGACTTTAAAGAGAATGAGACGATGCAAAATGGTCTTTAGAAGGTGCTTAAAGTGACTTTAAAGTGAATGAGACGATGCAAAATGGTGTTTAGAAGGTGCTTAAGGTGACTTTAAAGAGAATGAGACGATGCAAAATGAGGTTTAGAAGGTGCTTAAAGTGACTTTAAAGAGAATGAGACGATGCAAAATGGTGTTTAGAAGGTGCTTAAAGTGACTTTAAAGAGAATGAGACGATGCAAAATGAGGTTTAGAAGGTGCTTAAAGTGACTTTAAAGAGAATGAGACGATGCAAAATGAGGTTTGAAAGGTGCTTAAGGTGACTTTAAAGAGAATGAGACGATGCAAAATGAGGTTTAGAAGGTGCTTAAGGTGACTTTAAAGAGAATGAGACGATGCAAAATGAGGTTTACAATGTGCTTAAAGTGACTTTAAAGAGAATGAGACGATGCAAAATGAGGTTTAGAAAGTGCTTAAGGTGACTTTAAAGAGAATGAGACGATGCAAAATGAGGTTTAGAAGGTGCTTAAAGTGACTTTAAAGAGAATGAGACGATGCAAAATGAGGTTTAGAAGGTGCTTAAGGTGACTTTAAAGAGAATGAGACGATGCAAAATGAGGTTTAGAAGGTGCTTAAAGTGACTTTTAAGAGAATGAGACGATGCAAAATGAGGTTTAGAAGGTGCTTAAAGTGACTTTAAAGAGAATGAGACGATGCAAAATGGTGTTTAGAAGGTGCTTAAAGTGACTTTAAAGAGAATGAGACGATGCAAAATGAGGTTAAGAAGGTGCTTAAGGTGACTTTAAAGAGAATGAGACGATGCAAAATGGTGTTTAGAAGGTGCTTAAGGTGACTTTAAAGAGAATGAGACGATGCAAAATGAGGTTTAGAAGGTGCTTAAAGTGACTTTAAAGAGAATGAGACGATGCAAAATGAGGTTTAGAAGGTGCTTAAAGTGACTTTAAAGAGAATGAGACGATGCAAAATGAGGTTTAGAAGGTGCTTAAAGTGACTTTAAAGAGAATGAGACGATGCAAAATGGTGTTTAGAAGGTGCTTAAAGTGACTTTAAAGAGAATGAGACGATGCAAAATGAGGTTTAGAAGGTGCTTAAAGTGACTTTAAAGAGAATGAGACGATGCAAAATGGTGTTTAGAAGGTGCTTAAGGTGACTTTAAAGAGAATGAGACGATGCAAAATGGTGTTTAGAAGGTGCTTAAAGTGACTTTAAAGAGAATGAGACGATGCAAAATGGTGTTTAGAAGGTGCTTAAGGTGACTTTAAAGAGAATGAGACGATGCAAAATGAGGTTTAGAAGGTGCTTAAAGTGACTTTAAAGAGAATGAGACGATGCAAAATGAGGTTTAGAAGGTGCTTAAAGTGACTTTAAAGAGAATGAGACGATGCAAAATGAGGTTTAGAAGGTGCTTAAAGTGACTTTAAAGAGAATGAGACGATGCAAAATGGTGTTTAGAAGGTGCTTAAAGTGACTTTAAGAGAATGAGACGATGCAAAATGAGGTTTAGAAGGTGCTTAAAGTGACTTTAAAGAGAATGAGACGATGCAAAATGGTGTTTAGAAGGTGCTTAAGGTGACTTTAAAGAGAATGAGACGATGCAAAATGAGGTTTAGAAGGTGCTTAAAGTGACTTTAAAGAGAATGAGACGATGCAAAATGAGGTTTAGAAGGTGCTTAAAGTGACTTTAAAGAGAATGAGACGATGCAAAATGAGGTTTAGAAGGTGCTTAAAGTGACTTTAAAGAGAATGAGACGATGCAAAATGGTGTTTAGAAGGTGCTTAAAGTGACTTTAAAGAGAATGAGACGATGCAAAATGGTGTTTAGAAGGTGCTTAAAGTGACTTTAAAGAGAATGAGACGATGCAAAATGAGGTTTAGAAGGTGCTTAAAGTGACTTTAAAGAGAATGAGACGATGCAAAATGGTGTTTAGAAGGTGCTTAAGGTGACTTTAAAGAGAATGAGACGATGCAAAATGAGGTTTAGAAGGTGCTTAAAGTGACTTTAAAGAGAATGAGACGATGCAAAATGGGTGTTTAGAAGGTGCTTAAAGTGACTTTAAAGAGAATGAGACGATGCAAAATGGTGTTTAGAAGGTGCTTAAGGTGACTTTAAAGAGAATGAGACGATGCAAAATGAGGTTTAGAAGGTGCTTAAAGTGACTTTAAAGAGAATGAGACGATGCAAAATGAGGTTTAGAAGGTGCTTAAAGTGACTTTAAAGAGAATGAGACGATGCAAAATGAGGTTTAGAAGGTGCTTAAAGTGACTTTAAAGAGAATGAGACGATGCAAAATGAGGTTTAGAAGGTGCTTAAGGTGACTTTAAAGAGAATGAGACGATGCAAAATGAGGTTTAGAAGGTGCTTAAAGTGACTTAAAGAGAATGAGACGATGCAAAATGAGGTTTAGAAGGTGCTTAAAGTGACTTTAAAGAGAATGAGACGATGCAAAATGGTGTTTAGAAGGTGCTTAAAGTGACTTTAAAGAGAATGAGGTTTAGAAGGTGCTTAAAGTGACTTTAAAGAGAATGAGACGATGCAAAATGGTCTTTAGAAGGTGCTTAAAGTGACTTTAAAGTGAATGAGACGATGCAAAATGGTGTTTAGAAGGTGCTTAAGGTGACTTTAAAGAGAATGAGACGATGCAAAATGAGGTTTAGAAGGTGCTTAAAGTGACTTTAAAGAGAATGAGACGATGCAAAATGGTGTTTAGAAGGTGCTTAAAGTGACTTTAAAGAGAATGAGACGATGCAAAATGGTCTTTAGAAGGTGCTTAAGGTGACTTTAAAGAGAATGAGACGATGCAAAATGAGGTTTAGAAGGTGCTTAAAGGGACTTTAAAGAGAATGAGACGATGCAAAATGGTGTTTAGAAGGTGCTTAAGGTGACTTTAAAGAGAATGAGACGATGCAAAATGAGGTTTACAATGTGCTTAAAGTGACTTTAAAGAGAATGAGACGATGCAAAATGAGGTTTAGAAAGTGCTTAAGGTGACTTTAAAGAGAATGAGACGATGCAAAATGAGGTTTTAGAAGGTGCTTAAAGTGACTTTAAAGAGAATGAGACGATGCAAAATGGTGTTTAGAAGGTGCTTAAGGTGACTTTAAAGAGAATGAGACGATGCAAAATGAGGTTTAGAAGGTGCTTAAAGTGACTTTAAAGAGAATGAGACGATGCAAAATGAGGTTTAGAAGGTGCTTAAAGTGACTTTAAAGAGAATGAGACGATGCAAAATGAGGTTTAGAAGGTGCTTAAAGTGACTTTAAAGAGAATGAGACGATGCAAAATGAGGTTTAGAAGGTGCTTAAAGTGACTTTAAAGAGAATGAGACGATGCAAAATGGTGTTTAGAAGGTGCTTAAAGTGACTTTAAAGAGAATGAGACGATGCAAAATGGTGTTTAGAAGGTGCTTAAGGTGACTTTAAAGAGAATGAGACGATGCAAAATGAGGTTTAGAAGGTGCTTAAAGTGACTTTAAAGAGAATGAGACGATGCAAAATGAGGTTTAGAAGGTGCTTAAAGTGACTTTAAAGAGAATGAGACGATGCAAAATGGTGTTTAGAAGGTGCTTAAGGTGACTTTAAAGAGAATGAGACGATGCAAAATGAGGTTTAGAAGGTGCTTAAAGTGACTTTAAAGAGAATGAGACGATGCAAAATGGTGTTTAGAAGGTGCTTAAGGTGACTTTAAAGAGAATGAGACGATGCAAAATGAGGTTTAGAAGGTGCTTAAAGTGACTTTTAAGGGAATGAGACGATACAAAATGAGGTTTAGAAGGTGCTTAAAGTGACTTTAAAGAGAATGAGACGATGCAAAATGGTGTTTAGAAGGTGCTTAAAGTGACTTTAAAGAGAATGAGACGATGCAAAATGAGGTTAAGAAGGTGCTTAAGGTGACTTTAAAGAGAATGAGACGATGCAAAATGGTGTTTAGAAGGTGCTTAAGGTGACTTTAAAGAGAATGAGACGATGCAAAATGAGGTTTAGAAGGTGCTTAAAGTGACTTTAAAGAGAATGAGACGATGCAAAATGAGGTTTAGAAGGTGCTTAAAGTGACTTTAAAGAGAATGAGACGATGCAAAATGAGGTTTAGAAGGTGCTTAAAGTGACTTTAAAGAGAATGAGACGATGCAAAATGGTGTTTAGAAGGTGCTTAAAGTGACTTTAAAGAGAATGAGACGATGCAAAATGAGGTTTAGAAGGTGCTTAAAGTGACTTTAAAGAGAATGAGACGATGCAAAATGGTGTTTAGAAGGTGCTTAAAGTGACTTAAAAGAGAATGAGACGATGCAAAATGGTCTTTAGAAGGTGCTTAAAGTGACTTTAAAGAGAATGAGACGATGCAAAATGAGGTTTAGAAGGTGCTTAAGGTGACTTTAAAGAGAATGAGACGATGCAAAATGGTGTTTAGAAGGTGCTTAAAGTGACTTTAAAGAGAATGAGACGATGCAAAATGAGGTTTAGAAGGTGCTTAAAGTGACTTTAAAGAGAATGAGACGATGCAAAATGAGGTTTAGAAGGTGCTTAAAGTGACTTTAAAGAGAATGAGACGATGCAAAATGAGGTTTAGAAGGTGCTTAAAGTGACTTTAAAGAGAATGAGACGATGCAAAATGGTGTTTAGAAGGTGCTTAAGGTGACTTTAAAGAGAATGAGACGATGCAAAATGAGGTTTAGAAGGTGCTTAAAGTGACTTTAAAGAGAATGAGACGATGCAAAATGAGGTTTAGAAGGTGCTTAAAGTGACTTTAAAGAGAATGAGACGATGCAAAATGAGGTTTAGAAGGTGCTTAAAGTGACTTTAAAGAGAATGAGACGATGCAAAATGAGGTTTAGATGGTGCTTAAAGTGACTTTAAAGAGAATGAGACGATGCAAAATGAGGTTTAGAAGGTGCTTAAAGTGACTTTAAAGAGAATGAGACGATGCAAAATGGTGTTTAGAAGGTGCTTAAGGTGACTTTAAAGAGAATGAGACGATGCAAAATGAGGTTTAGAAGGTGCTTAAAGTGACTTTAAAGAGAATGAGACGATGCAAAATGAGGTTTAGAAGGTGCTTAAAGTGACTTTAAAGAGAATGAGACGATGCAAAATGGTGTTTAGAAGGTGCTTAAGGTGACTTTAAAGAGAATGAGACGATGCAAAATGAGGTTTAGAAGGTGCTTAAAGTGACTTTAAAGAGAATGAGACGATGCAAAATGAGGTTTAGAAGGTGCTTAAGGTGACTTTAAAGAGAATGAGACGATGCAAAATGAGGTTTAGAAGGTGCTTAAAGTGACTTTTAAGAGAATGAGACGATGCAAAATGAGGTTTAGAAGGTGCTTAAAGTGACTTTAAAGAGAATGAGACGATGCAAAATGGTGTTTAGAAGGTGCTTAAAGTGACTTTAAAGAGAATGAGACGATGCAAAATGAGGTTAAGAAGGTGCTTAAGGTGACTTTAAAGAGAATGAGACGATGCAAAATGGTGTTTAGAAGGTGCTTAAGGTGACTTTAAAGAGAATGAGACGATGCAAAATGAGGTTTAGAAGGTGCTTAAAGTGACTTTAAAGAGAATGAGACGATGCAAAATGAGGTTTAGAAGGTGCTTAAAGTGACTTTAAAGAGAATGAGACGATGCAAAATGAGGTTTAGAAGGTGCTTAAAGTGACTTTAAAGAGAATGAGACGATGCAAAATGGTGTTTAGAAGGTGCTTAAAGTGACTTTAAAGAGAATGAGACGATGCAAAATGAGGTTTAGAAGGTGCTTAAAGTGACTTTAAAGAGAATGAGACGATGCAAAATGGTGTTTAGAAGGTGCTTAAGGTGACTTTAAAGAGAATGAGACGATGCAAAATGGTGTTTAGAAGGTGCTTAAAGTGACTTTAAAGAGAATGAGACGATGCAAAATGGTGTTTAGAAGGTGCTTAAGGTGACTTTAAAGAGAATGAGACGATGCAAAATGAGGTTTAGAAGGTGCTTAAAGTGACTTTAAAGAGAATGAGACGATGCAAAATGAGGTTTAGAAGGTGCTTAAAGTGACTTTAAAGAGAATGAGACGATGCAAAATGAGGTTTAGAAGGTGCTTAAAGTGACTTTAAAGAGAATGAGACGATGCAAAATGGTGTTTAGAAGGTGCTTAAAGTGACTTTAAAGAGAATGAGACGATGCAAAATGAGGTTTAGAAGGTGCTTAAAGTGACTTTAAAGAGAATGAGACGATGCAAAATGGTGTTTAGAAGGTGCTTAAGGTGACTTTAAAGAGAATGAGACGATGCAAAATGAGGTTTAGAAGGTGCTTAAAGTGACTTTAAAGAGAATGAGACGATGCAAAATGAGGTTTAGAAGGTGCTTAAAGTGACTTTAAAGAGAATGAGACGATGCAAAATGAGGTTTAGAAGGTGCTTAAAGTGACTTTAAAGAGAATGAGACGATGCAAAATGGTGTTTAGAAGGTGCTTAAAGTGACTTTAAAGAGAATGAGACGATGCAAAATGGTGTTTAGAAGGTGCTTAAAGTGACTTTAAAGAGAATGAGACGATGCAAAATGAGGTTTAGAAGGTGCTTAAAGTGACTTTAAAGAGAATGAGACGATGCAAAATGGTGTTTAGAAGGTGCTTAAGGTGACTTTAAAGAGAATGAGACGATGCAAAATGAGGTTTAGAAGGTGCTTAAAGTGACTTTAAAGAGAATGAGACGATGCAAAATGGTGTTTAGAAGGTGCTTAAAGTGACTTTAAAGAGAATGAGACGATGCAAAATGGTGTTTAGAAGGTGCTTAAGGTGACTTTAAAGAGAATGAGACGATGCAAAATGAGGTTTAGAAGGTGCTTAAAGTGACTTTAAAGAGAATGAGACGATGCAAAATGAGGTTTAGAAGGTGCTTAAAGTGACTTTAAAGAGAATGAGACGATGCAAAATGAGGTTTAGAAGGTGCTTAAAGTGTCTTTAAAGAGAATGAGACGATGCAAAATGGTGTTTAGAAGGTGCTTAAAGTGACTTTAAAGAGAATGAGACGATGCAAAATGGTGTTTAGAAGGTGCTTAAAGTGACTTTAAAGAGAATGAGACGATGCAAAATGAGGTTTAGAAGGTGCTTAAAGTGACTTTAAAGAGAATGAGACGATGCAAAATGAGGTTTAGAAGGTGCTTAAGGTGACTTTAAAGAGAATGAGACGATGCAAAATGAGGTTTAGAAGGTGCTTAAAGTGACTTTAAAGAGAATGAGACGATGCAAAATGGTGTTTAGAAGGTGCTTAAGGTGACTTTAAAGAGAATGAGACGATGCAAAATGGTGTTTAGAAGGTGCTTAAGGTGACTTTAAAGAGAATGAGACGATGCAAAATGAGGTTTAGAAGGTGCTTAAAGTGACTTTAAAGAGAATGAGACGATGCAAAATGAGGTTTAGAAGGTGCTTAAAGTGACTTTAAAGAGAATGAGACGATGCAAAATGAGGTTTAGAAGGTGCTTAAAGTGACTTTAAAGAGAATGAGACGATGCAAAATGGTGTTTAGAAGGTGCTTAAAGTGACTTTAAAGAGAATGAGACGATGCAAAATGAGGTTTAGAAGGTGCTTAAGGTGACTTTAAAGAGAATGAGACGATGCAAAATGGTGTTTAGAAGGTGCTTAAAGTGACTTAAAAGAGAATGAGACGATGCAAAATGGTCTTTAGAAGGTGCTTAAAGTGACTTTAAAGAGAATGAGACGATGCAAAATGAGGTTTAGAAGGTGCTTAAGGTGACTTTAAAGAGAATGAGACGATGCAAAATGGTGTTTAGAAGGTACTTAAGGTGACTTTAAAGAGAATGAGACGATGCAAAATTCTGTTTAGAAGGTGCTTAAAGTGACTTTAAAGAGAATGAGACGATGCAAAATGGTGTTTAGAAGGTGCTTAAGGTGACTTTAAAGAGAATGAGACGATGCAAAATGAGGTTTAGAAGGTGCTTAAAGTGACTTTAAAGAGAATGAGACGATGCAAAATGAGGTTTAGAAGGTGCTTAAAGTGACTTTAAAGAGAATGAGACGATGCAAAATGGTGTTTAGAAGGTGCTTAAAGTGACTTTAAAGAGAATGAGACGATGCAAAATGGTGTTTAGAAGGTGCTTAAGGTGACTTTAAAGAGAATGAGACGATGCAAAATGAGGTTTAGAAGGTGCTTAAAGTGACTTTAAAGAGAATGAGACGATGCAAAATGGTGTTTAGAAGGTGCTTAAAGTGACTTTAAAGAGAATGAGACGATGCAAAATGGTGTTTAGAAGGTGCTTAAGGTGACTTTAAAGAGAATGAGACGATGCAAAATGGTCTTTAGAAGGTGCTTAAGGTGACTTTAAAGAGAATGAGACGATGCAAAATGAGGTTTAGAAGGTGCTTAAAGTGACTTTAAAGAGAATGAGACGATGCAAAATGAGGTTTAGAAGGTGCTTAAAGTGACTTTAAAGAGAATGAGACGATGCAAAATGGTGTTTAGAAGGTGCTTAAGGTGACTTTAAAGAGAATGAGACGATGCAAAATGAGGTTTAGAAAGTGCTTAAGGTGACTTTAAAGAGAATGAGACGATGCAAAATGAGGTTTAGAAGGTGCTTAAGGTGACTTTAAAGAGAATGAGACGATGCAAAATGGTGTTTAGAAGGTGCTTAAGGTGACTTTAAAGAGAATGAGACGATGCAAAATGAGGTTTAGAAGGTGCTTAAAGTGACTTTAAAGAGAATGAGACGATGCAAAATGGTGTTTGAAAGGTGCTTAAGGTGACTTTAAAGAGAATGAGACGATGCAAAATGGTGTTTAGAAGGTGCTTAAGGTGACTTTAAAGAGAATGAGACGATGCAAAATGGTGTTTAGAAGGTGCTTAAGGTGACTTTAAAGAGAATGAGACGATGCAAAATGAGGTTTAGAAGGTGCTTAAGGTGACTTTAAAGAGAATGAGACGATGCAAAATGGTGTTTAGAAGGTGCTTAAGGTGACTTTAAAGAGAATGAGACGATGCAAAATGAGGTTTAGAAGGTGCTTAAAGTGACTTTAAAGAGAATGAGACGATGCAAAATGGTGTTTAGAAGGTGCTTAAAGTGACTTTAAAGAGAATGAGACGATGCAAAATGGTCTTTAGAAGGTGCTTAAGGTGACTTTAAAGAGAATGAGACGATGCAAAATGGTGTTTAGAAGGTGCTTAAGGTGACTTTAAAGAGAATGAGACGATGCAAAATGGTGTTTAGAAGGTGCTTAAGGTGACTTTAAAGAGAATGAGACGATGCAAAATGAGGTTTAGAAGGTGCTTAAAGTGACTTTAAAGAGAATGAGACGATGCAAAATGGTGTTTAGAAGGTGCTTAAAGTGACTTTAAAGAGAATGAGACGATGCAAAATGGTCTTTAGAAGGTGCTTAAGGTGACTTTAAAGAGAATGAGACGATGCAAAATGGTGTTTAGAAGGTGCTTAAGGTGACTTTAAAGAGAATGAGACGATGCAAAATGAGGTTTAGAAGGTGCTTAAGGTGACTTTAAAGAGAATGAGACGATGCAAAATGAGGTTTAGAAGGTGCTTAAAGTGACTTTAAAGAGAATGAGACGATGCAAAATGAGGTTTAGAAGGTGCTTAAAGTGACTTTAAAGAGAATGAGACGATGCAAAATGAGGTTTAGAAGGTGCTTAAAGTGACTTTAAAGAGAATGAGACGATGCAAAATGAGGTTTAGAAGGTGCTTAAAGTGACTTTAAAGAGAATGAGACGATGCAAAATGGTCTTTAGAAGGTGCTTAAAGTGACTTTAAAGAGAATGAGACGATGCAAAATGGTGTTTAGAAGGTGCTTAAAGTGACTTTAAAGAGAATGAGACGATGCAAAATGGTGTTTAGAAGGTGCTTAAAGTGACTTTAAAGAGAATGAGACGATGCAAAATGAGGTTTAGAAGGTGCTTAAAGTGACTTTAAAGAGAATGAGACGATGCAAAATGGTGTTTGAAAGGTGCTTAAGGTGACTTTAAAGAGAATGAGACGATGCAAAATGAGGTTTAGAAGGTGCTTAAAGTGACTTTAAAGAGAATGAGACGATGCAAAATGGTGTTTAGAAGGTGCTTAAAGTGACTTTAAAGAGAATGAGACGATGCAAAATGGTGTTTAGAAGGTGCTTAAGGTGACTTTAAAGAGAATGAGACGATGCAAAATGAGGTTTAGAAGGTGCTTAAGGTGACTTTAAAGAGAATGAGACGATGCAAAATGGTGTTTAGAAGGTGCTTAAAGTGACTTTAAAGAGAATGAGACGATGCAAAATGGTGTTTAGAAGGTGCTTAAAGTGACTTTAAAGAGAATGAGACGATGCAAAATGAGGTTTAGAAGGTGCTTAAAGTGACTTTAAAGAGAATGAGACGATGCAAAATGGTGTTTAGAAGGTGCTTAAAGTGACTTTAAAGAGAATGAGACGATGCAAAATGGTGTTTAGAAGGTGCTTAAAGTGACTTTAAAGAGAATGAGACGATGCAAAATGGTGTTTAGAAGGTGCTTAAGGTGACTTTAAAGAGAATGAGACGATGCTAAATGAGGTTTGAAAGGTGCTTAAGGTGACTTTAAAGAGAATGAGACGATGCAAAATGAGGTTTAGAAGGTGCTTAAGGTGACTTTAAAGAGAATGAGACGATGCAAAATGGTGTTTAGAAGGTGCTTAAAGTGACTTTAAAGAGAATGAGACGATGCAAAATGGTGTTTAGAAGGTGCTTAAAGTGACTTTAAAGAGAATGAGACGATGCAAAATGGTGTTTAGAAGGTGCTTAAGGTGACTTTAAAGAGAATGAGACGATGCAAAATGAGGTTTAGAAGGTGCTTAAAGTGACTTTAAAGAGAATGAGACGATGCAAAATGGTGTTTAGAAGGTGCTTAAAGTGACTTTAAAGAGAATGAGACGATGCAAAATGGTGTTTAGAAGGTGCTTAAGGTGACTTTAAAGAGAATGAGACGATGCAAAATGAGGTTTAGAAGGTGCTTAAAGTGACTTTAAAGAGAATGAGACGATGCAAAATGGTGTTTAGAAGGTGCTTAAGGTGACTTTAAAGAGAATGAGACGATGCAAAATGGTGTTTAGAAGGTGCTTAAGGTGACTTTAAAGAGAATGAGACGATGCAAAATGGTGTTTAGAAGGTGCTTAAAGTGACTTTAAAGAGAATGAGACGATGCAAAATGGTGTTTAGAAGGTGCTTAAGGTGACTTTAAAGAGAATGAGACGATGCAAAATGAGGTTTAGAAGGTGCTTAAAGTGACTTTAAAGAGAATGAGACGATGCAAAATGGTGTTTAGAAGGTGCTTAAGGTGACTTTAAAGAGAATGAGACGATGCAAAATGGTGTTTAGAAGGTGCTTAAGGTGACTTTAAAGAGAATGAGACGATGCAAAATGGTCTTTAGAAGGTGCTTAAGGTGACTTTAAAGAGAATGAGACGATGCAAAATGAGGTTTAGAAGGTGCTTAAAGTGACTTTAAAGAGAATGAGACGATGCAAAATGGTGTTTAGAAGGTGCTTAAAGTGACTTAAAAGAGAATGAGACGATGCAAAATGGTGTTTAGAAGGTGCTTAAAGTGACTTTAAAGAGAATGAGACGATGCAAAATGGTGTTTAGAAGGTGCTTAAAGTGACTTTAAAGAGAATGAGACGATGCAAAATGAGGTTTAGAAGGTGCTTAAAGTGACTTTAAAGAGAATGAGACGATGCAAAATGAGGTTTAGAAGGTGCTTAAGGTGACTTTAAAGAGAATGAGACGATGCAAAATGGTGTTTAGAAGGTGCTTAAGGTGACTTTAAAGAGAATGAGACGACGCAAAATGAGGTTTAGAAGGTGCTTAAAGTGACTTTAAAGAGAATGAGACGATGCAAAATGGTGTTTAGAAGGTGGTTAAAGTGACTTTAAAGAGAATGAGACGATGCAAAATGGTGTTTAGAAGGTGCTTAAAGTGACTTTAAAGAGAATGAGACGATGCAAAATGGTGTTTAGAAGGTGCTTAAGGTGACTTTAAAGAGAATGAGACGATGCAAAATGAGGTTTAGAAGGTGCTTAAGGTGACTTTAAAGAGAATGAGACGATGCAAAATGAGGTTTAGAAGGTGCTTAAAGTGACTTTAAAGAGAATGAGACGATGCAAAATGGTGTTTAGAAGGTGCTTAAAGTGACTTTAAAGAGAATGAGACGATGCAAAATGGTCTTTAGAAGGTGCTTAAAGTGACTTTAAAGAGAATGAGACGATGCAAAATGAGGTTTAGAAGGTGCTTAAAGTGACTTTAAAGAGAATGAGACGATGCAAAATGAGGTTTAGAAGGTGCTTAAAGTGACTTTAAAGAGAATGAGACGATGCAAAATGGTGTTTAGAAGGTGCTTAAAGTGACTTTAAAGAGAATGAGACGATGCAAAATGGTGTTTAGAAGGTGCTTAAAGTGACTTTAAAGAGAATGAGACGATGCAAAATGGTGTCTAGAAGGTGCTTAAGGTGACTTTAAAGAGAATGAGACGATGCAAAATGAGGTTTAGAAGGTGCTTAAAGTGACTTTAAAGAGAATGAGACGATGCAAAATGAGGTTTAGAAGGTGCTTAAAGTGACTTTAAAGAGAATGAGACGATGCAAAATGGTGTTTAGAAGGTGCTTAAGGTGACTTTAAAGAGAATGAGACGATGCAAAATGAGGTTTAGAAGGTGCTTAAAGTGACTTTAAAGAGAATGAGACGATGCAAAATGAGGTTTAGAAGGTGCTTAAAGTGACTTTAAAGAGAATGAGACGATGCAAAATGGTGTCTAGAAGGTGCTTAAGGTGACTTTAAAGAGAATGAGACGATGCAAAATGAGGTTTAGAAGGTGCTTAAAGTGACTTTAAAGAGAATGAGACGATGCAAAATGAGGTTTAGAAGGTGCTTAAAGTGACTTTAAAGAGAATGAGACGATGCAAAATGAGGTTTAGAAGGTGCTTAAAGTGACTTTAAAGAGAATGAGACGATGCAAAATGGTGTTTAGAAGGTGCTTAAAGTGACTTTAAAGAGAATGAGACGATGCAAAATGGTGTTTAGAAGGTGCTTAAGGTGACTTTAAAGAGAATGAGACGATGCAAAATGAGGTTTAGAAGGTGCTTAAAGTGACTTTAAAGAGAATGAGACGATGCAAAATGAGGTTTAGAAGGTGCTTAAAGTGACTTTAAAGAGAATGAGACGATGCAAAATGAGGTTTAGAAGGTGCTTAAAGTGACTTTAAAGAGAATGAGACGATGCAAAATGAGGTTTAGAAGGTGCTTAAAGTGACTTTAAAGAGAATGAGACGATGCAAAATGGTGTTTAGAAGGTGCTTAAAGTGACTTTAAAGAGAATGAGACGATGCAAAATGGTGTTTAGAAGGTGCTTAATGTGACTTTAAAGAGAATGAGACGATGCAAAATGAGGTTTAGAAGGTGCTTAAAGTGACTTTAAAGAGAATGAGACGATGCAAAATGGTGTTTAGAAGGTGCTTAAGGTGACTTTAAAGAGAATGAGACGATGCAAAATGAGGTTTAGAAGGTGCTTAAAGTGACTTTAAAGAGAATGAGACGATGCAAAATGGTGTTTAGAAGGTGCTTAAGGTGACTTTAAAGAGAATGAGACGATGCAAAATGGTGTTTAGAAGGTGCTTAAAGTGACTTTAAAGAGAATGAGACGATGCAAAATGAGGTTTAGAAGGTGCTTAAAGTGACTTTAAAGAGAATGAGACGATGCAAAATGGTCTTTAGAAGGTGCTTAAGGTGACTTTAAAGAGAATGAGACGATGCAAAATGGTGTTTAGAAGGTGCTTAAGGTGACTTTAAAGAGAATGAGACGATGCAAAATGAGGTTTAGAAGGTGCTTAAGGTGACTTTAAAGAGAATAAAACGATGCAAAATGAGGTTTAGAAGGTGCTTAAAGTGACTTTAAAGAGAATGAGACGATGCAAAATGAGGTTTAGAAGGTGCTTAAAGTGACTTTAAAGAGAATGAGACGATGCAAAATGGTCTTTAGAAGGTGCTTAAAGTGACTTTAAAGAGAATGAGACGATGCAAAATGGTGTTTAGAAGGTGCTTAAGGTGACTTTAAAGAGAATGAGACGATGCAAAATGAGGTTTAGAAGGTGCTTAAAGTGACTTTAAAGAGAATGAGACGATGCAAAATGAGGTTAAGAAGGTGCTTAAGGTGACTTTAAAGAGAATGAGACGATGCAAAATGGTGTTTAGAAGGTGCTTAAAGTGACTTTAAAGAGAATGAGACGATGCAAAATGGTGTTTAGAAGGTGCTTAAGGTGACTTTAAAGAGAATGAGACGATGCAAAATGAGGTTTGAAAGGTGCTTAAGGTGACTTTAAAGAGAATGAGACGATGCAAAATGAGGTTTAGAAGGTGCTTAAAGTGACTTTAAAGAGAATGAGACGATGCAAAATGAGGTTTAGAAGGTGCTTAAGGTGACTTTAAAGAGAATGAGACGATGCAAAATGAGGTTTAGAAGGTGCTTAAAGTGACTTTAAAGAGAATGAGACGATGCAAAATGGTGTTTAAAAGGTGCTTAAGGTGACTTTAAAGAGAATGAGACGATGCAAAATGAGGTTTAGAAGGTGCTTAAAGTGACTTTAAAGAGAATGAGACGATGCAAAATGAGGTTTAGAAGGTGCTTAAGGTGACTTTAAAGAGAATGAGACGATGCAAAATGAGGTTTAGAAGGTGCTTAAGGTGACTTTAAAGAGAATGAGACGATGCAAAATGGTGTTTAGAAGGTGCTTAAAGTGACTTTAAAGAGAATGAGACGATGCAAAATGGTGTTTAGAAGGTGCTTAAAGTGACTTTAAAGAGAATGAGACGATGCAAAATGGTGTTTAGAAGGTGCTTAAGGTGACTTTAAAGAGAATGAGACGATGCAAAATGAGGTTTAGAAGGTGCTTAAAGTGACTTTAAAGAGAATGAGACGATGCAAAATGGTGTTTAGAAGGTGCTTAAAGTGACTTTAAAGAGAATGAGACGATGCAAAATGGTGTTTAGAAGGTGCTTAAGGTGACTTTAAAGAGAATGAGACGATGCAAAATGAGGTTTAGAAGGTGCTTAAAGTGACTTTAAAGAGAATGAGACGATGCAAAATGGTGTTTAGAAGGTGCTTAAGGTGACTTTAAAGAGAATGAGACGATGCAAAATGGTGTTTAGAAGGTGCTTAAGGTGACTTTAAAGAGAATGAGACGATGCAAAATGGTGTTTAGAAGGTGCTTAAAGTGACTTTAAAGAGAATGAGACGATGCAAAATGGTGTTTAGAAGGTGCTTAAGGTGACTTTAAAGAGAATGAGACGATGCAAAATGAGGTTTAGAAGGTGCTTAAAGTGACTTTAAAGAGAATGAGACGATGCAAAATGGTGTTTAGAAGGTGCTTAAGGTGACTTTAAAGAGAATGAGACGATGCAAAATGGTGTTTAGAAGGTGCTTAAGGTGACTTTAAAGAGAATGAGACGATGCAAAATGGTCTTTAGAAGGTGCTTAAGGTGACTTTAAAGAGAATGAGACGATGCAAAATGAGGTTTAGAAGGTGCTTAAAGTGACTTTAAAGAGAATGAGACGATGCAAAATGGTGTTTAGAAGGTGCTTAAAGTGACTTAAAAGAGAATGAGACGATGCAAAATGGTGTTTAGAAGGTGCTTAAAGTGACTTTAAAGAGAATGAGACGATGCAAAATGGTGTTTAGAAGGTGCTTAAAGTGACTTTAAAGAGAATGAGACGATGCAAAATGAGGTTTAGAAGGTGCTTAAAGTGACTTTAAAGAGAATGAGACGATGCAAAATGAGGTTTAGAAGGTGCTTAAGGTGACTTTAAAGAGAATGAGACGATGCAAAATGGTGTTTAGAAGGTGCTTAAGGTGACTTTAAAGAGAATGAGACGACGCAAAATGAGGTTTAGAAGGTGCTTAAAGTGACTTTAAAGAGAATGAGACGATGCAAAATGGTGTTTAGAAGGTGCTTAAAGTGACTTTAAAGAGAATGAGACGATGCAAAATGGTGTTTAGAAGGTGCTTAAAGTGACTTTAAAGAGAATGAGACGATGCAAAATGGTGTTTAGAAGGTGCTTAAGGTGACTTTAAAGAGAATGAGACGATGCAAAATGAGGTTTAGAAGGTGCTTAAGGTGACTTTAAAGAGAATGAGACGATGCAAAATGAGGTTTAGAAGGTGCTTAAAGTGACTTTAAAGAGAATGAGACGATGCAAAATGGTGTTTAGAAGGTGCTTAAAGTGACTTTAAAGAGAATGAGACGATGCAAAATGGTCTTTAGAAGGTGCTTAAAGTGACTTTAAAGAGAATGAGACGATGCAAAATGAGGTTTAGAAGGTGCTTAAAGTGACTTTAAAGAGAATGAGACGATGCAAAATGAGGTTTAGAAGGTGCTTAAAGTGACTTTAAAGAGAATGAGACGATGCAAAATGGTGTTTAGAAGGTGCTTAAAGTGACTTTAAAGAGAATGAGACGATGCAAAATGGTGTTTAGAAGGTGCTTAAAGTGACTTTAAAGAGAATGAGACGATGCAAAATGGTGTCTAGAAGGTGCTTAAGGTGACTTTAAAGAGAATGAGACGATGCAAAATGAGGTTTAGAAGGTGCTTAAAGTGACTTTAAAGAGAATAAGACGATGCAAAATGAGGTTTAGAAGGTGCTTAAAGTGACTTTAAAGAGAATGAGACGATGCAAAATGGTGTTTAGAAGGTGCTTAAGGTGACTTTAAAGAGAATGAGACGATGCAAAATGAGGTTTAGAAGGTGCTTAAAGTGACTTTAAAGAGAATGAGACGATGCAAAATGAGGTTTAGAAGGTGCTTAAAGTGACTTTAAAGAGAATGAGACGATGCAAAATGGTGTCTAGAAGGTGCTTAAGGTGACTTTAAAGAGAATGAGACGATGCAAAATGAGGTTTAGAAGGTGCTTAAAGTGACTTTAAAGAGAATGAGACGATGCAAAATGAGGTTTAGAAGGTGCTTAAAGTGACTTTAAAGAGAATGAGACGATGCAAAATGAGGTTTAGAAGGTGCTTAAAGTGACTTTAAAGAGAATGAGACGATGCAAAATGGTGTTTAGAAGGTGCTTAAAGTGACTTTAAAGAGAATGAGACGATGCAAAATGGTGTTTAGAAGGTGCTTAAGGTGACTTTAAAGAGAATGAGACGATGCAAAATGAGGTTTAGAAGGTGCTTAAAGTGACTTTAAAGAGAATGAGACGATGCAAAATGAGGTTTAGAAGGTGCTTAAAGTGACTTTAAAGAGAATGAGACGATGCAAAATGGTGTTTAGAAGGTGCTTAAAGTGACTTTAAAGAGAATGAGACGATGCAAAATGGTGTTTAGAAGGTGCTTAAGGTGACTTTAAAGAGAATGAGACGATGCAAAATGAGGTTTAGAAGGTGCTTAAAGTGACTTTAAAGAGAATGAGACGATGCAAAATGGTGTTTAGAAGGTGCTTAAGGTGACTTTAAAGAGAATGAGACGATGCAAAATGAGGTTTAGAAGGTGCTTAAAGTGACTTTAAAGAGAATGAGACGATGCAAAATGGTGTTTAGAAGGTGCTTAAGGTGACTTTAAAGAGAATGAGACGATGCAAAATGGTGTTTAGAAGGTGCTTAAAGTGACTTTAAAGAGAATGAGACGATGCAAAATGAGGTTTAGAAGGTGCTTAAAGTGACTTTAAAGAGAATGAGACTGTTGCAAATGCAACGTGAGTGAGAAAAACAAAGGAATTCTTTAAGAATTTCGCTAGTGGAATAAACTAAAAAATTAGTCCTTTATTCGTATTGGATTTTTTCACACTAAGTCTGTCACGTCTGTGGCCCCCCTTTATATCCTTTTGCCCGTGAGTTCCACGGGCAAAATAATACGTTGGTACTCAGCCCGTTACGTTAAGCTGCTATCGTTACAGGGTTTCTACAAACCATTTGTAACATTCTCCCCGGCAGTACACACACACACCCCTGTGTTGTGTGCTACTTAGACAACCGCAGCTTAATGTTTACAAACAGGCCAGCATCCGAAATCTGGGTAAAATTCGTGCCGGTCACAATTGTCGCTAAATATTTGTCTGTTTAAGCTCCAGCCACAGCGACTCGATAATTGTGTTCGTCTGGTGGTTTGAGCGCACGGATCGGCGGCACATCGTTTGGTGGTTTTGGCCGACGTAATTCTCCATCCAGCAGGATCGCGATTCGTCTGCTGATCACGCCGAAAACCGCCAGGAAAGCAGCCGAAATCCGAATAAAACTACCAGGATTGGTAGCAACACTGCTCCGACCGCTCGCTCCGACGGGATGCATCTCGATGCTGCTACTAATTGCAGCCACTTCTTCGGCCATCGCGATCGTGGGTTGCCGTTGCTGCTCCGGCGAGCCAAGAACATTATCGGAAGCGTGAAATTGCAGCGTTGACGACGGGTCAAGCAGCGCAGGCGATTGTTCCTCCTGGACGGTCTCGAAAGGTAGCTGCCGACGCGCGTCCACAGCAGCGACGCGATTAACAAAGGCGACCTCGTCATTCGTTGGTGCTACTGGATCGATCGGAATCGATAGAGAAGCCGATGATGCCCGCACCTCGCCCCCATGGCAGTCCCCGTCCGGCTCAGCTCCAATGGTGCTATCCGCAATGCCAGGTGCGATATCGATCGCAGTGAAGTGCTCCCGTTGTACCGGATGCTCGGTAACATGCACCGGTTGGGACACGATCGATGGCCCCGGAGTATTGTCGGAGGGTTCCGACCTTTCCTTACCCACTGCCACAAACGAAAGCGCCGCTGAAGCAAGTGTAGCTGCTGTGGATGCTGCTGCTGCCGGCGTTACACGGGACACGTCGAACAATACAGGTGGTTTACGCTGCGGACTCTCGCTAAACACAAGCGCGGTATCGTTCTGTTTTTGTGCCGTTACGGTGCGCATCGGTGGTAGGAAAGAACGATTACTTTCTCTTTCTTTCTCCAGGACATTATCCGGCATCGCAATCGTTGCGCTCTGGCAGCCTTCCGCATTCAACTCCGTCCTGCCGTACCGCAATTTTAAGTGTTCAATCGCAAGATGAACCGTCGCGGGAAAAATTAACGACATGTCAACCATTTTACGCGCCTTTCCTTGGAGAGCTTCTCTCAGGCGCTGGAGGTTTTCGATGTCGCAGAAGCCACACAGTTTCGTCGACCTTTCGTAGGCTTCGATAAACCTCGGCCACTGTTTCGGCGACCCCGAAAACACCGGCAATCTCCAATCCGTCACCTTACGTGCGCGTATTTGCTCCTCCGTGAATGGAGCATAAGTTGGACGAACTGCTTCCAAAGGTGTTTTAGTGTTCCGTGGATCGTATTCAGTGCCGTTTGCCGTGTAGTGTCGTGATGTGTGTGAATATGTAGTGTAGAGTTCATTTGCACTTGAAGTGCTGTGTTTCGTGGTGTGCGAAAAATGGCGCTCCGCTTGCGCCAGCGCATCCGTTTCGCGTTGCCACTGTGTATGCATCGCTCGCTCCCTTGCGATGCGTTTCTTCATGTCGAGCTCGAGTTTCCTTTTTTCGAGCTCTATTTCGGCAAGCTCAACTTGTCTTAATCTAAGCTGATAGCTTTGCTCCAGCTCGTGCTCCCTGTAGTACGAAGGGTTTGGTGGTCGGCCCGATTCAATCGAGCTCGAGAATGCGCTTCGGTGGTGCCATCCAGGCGGCTCCCAGCGGGCATCTTGACTCGACCTTTGGCACGGCTGGCCCAGTGCATGCTCGTAGCGTAGTGGCTCCGTTTGCGTAGGATACGACCATCCGGGGCTCCCCGGCGTGTAGAAATCACATCTTGCCGGCTGCCCAGAAAACCATTCGCCTTGAAGTGATGTGATTGACCGTCCCCGATTCGGGTATTCCGGCATAGCGCGTCTTGCGCCGACGCCATCGCGTACGCTGCCGATGAATCCCGCCAAATATTGTTGGGTCATTTCACGAGTGTCCGGTTACTTTCTTTTCACTTCATTTCGCGAACGCGTACTTTAGTCGAAATCAATCGCGAAGCACTTTTTACTGAGAATGACTTTACTAATGTACTGTACTAATTTTTTAGAATGTTGCAAATGCAACGTGAGTGAGAAAAACAAAGGAATTCTTTAAGAATTTCGCTAGTGGAATAAACTAAAAAATTAGTCCTTTATTCGTATTGGATTTTTTCACACTAAGTCTGTCACGTCTGTGGCCCCCCTTTATATCCTTTTGCCCGTGAGTTCCACGGGCAAAATAATACGTTGGTACTCAGCCCGTTACGTTAAGCTGCTATCGTTACAGGGTTTCTACAAACCATTTGTAACAGAGACGATGCAAAATGGTCTTTAGAAGGTGCTTAAGGTGACTTTAAAGAGAATGAGACGATGCAAAATGGTGTTTAGAAGGTGCTTAAGGTGACTTTAAAGAGAATGAGACGATGCAAAATGAGGTTTAGAAGGTGCTTAAGGTGACTTTAAAGAGAATAAAACGATGCAAAATGAGGTTTAGAAGGTGCTTAAAGTGACTTTAAAGAGAATGAGACGATGCAAAATGAGGTTTAGAAGGTGCTTAAAGTGACTTTAAAGAGAATGAGACGATGCAAAATGGTGTTTAGAAGGTGCTTAAAGTGACTTTAAAGAGAATGAGACGATGCAAAATGAGGTTTAGAAGGTGCTTAAAGTGACTTTAAAGAGAATGAGACGATGCAAAATGGTCTTTAGAAGGTGCTTAAAGTGACTTTAAAGAGAATGAGACGATGCAAAATGGTGTTTAGAAGGTGCTTAAGGTGACTTTAAAGAGAATGAGACGATGCAAAATGAGGTTTAGAAGGTGCTTAAAGTGACTTTAAAGAGAATGAGACGATGCAAAATGAGGTTAAGAAGGTGCTTAAGGTGACTTTAAAGAGAATGAGACGATGCAAAATGGTGTTTAGAAGGTGCTTAAAGTGACTTTAAAGAGAATGAGACGATGCAAAATGGTGTTTAGAAGGTGCTTAAGGTGACTTTAAAGAGAATGAGACGATGCAAAATGAGGTTTGAAAGGTGCTTAAGGTGACTTTAAAGAGAATGAGACGATGCAAAATGAGGTTTAGAAGGTGCTTAAAGTGACTTTAAAGAGAATGAGACGATGCAAAATGAGGTTTAGAAGGTGCTTAAGGTGACTTTAAAGAGAATGAGACGATGCAAAATGAGGTTTAGAAGGTGCTTAAAGTGACTTTAAAGAGAATGAGACGATGCAAAATGGTGTTTAAAAGGTGCTTAAGGTGACTTTAAAGAGAATGAGACGATGCAAAATGAGGTTTAGAAGGTGCTTAAAGTGACTTTAAAGAGAATGAGACGATGCAAAATGAGGTTTAGAAGGTGCTTAAGGTGACTTTAAAGAGAATGAGACGATGCAAAATGAGGTTTAGAAGGTGCTTAAGGTGACTCTAAAGAGAATGAGACGATGCAAAATGAGGTTTAGAAGGTGCTTAAAGTGACTTTAAAGAGAATGAGACGATGCAAAATGAGGTTTAGAAGGTGCTTAAAGTGACTTTAAAGAGAATGAGACGATGCAAAATGAGGTTTAGAAGGTGCTTAAAGTGACTTTAAAGAGAATGAGACGATGCAAAATGGTCTTTAGAAGGTGCTTAAGGTGACTTTAAAGAGAATGAGACGATGCAAAATGAGGTTTAGAAGGTGCTTAAAGTGACTTTAAAGAGAATGAGACGATGCAAAATGGTGTTTAGAAGGTGCTTAAGGTGACTTTAAAGAGAATGAGACGATGCAAAATGAGGTTTAGAAGGTGCTTAAAGTGACTTTAAAGAGAATGAGACGATGCAAAATGGTGTTTAGAAGGTGCTTAAAGTGACTTTAAAGAGAATGAGACGATGCAAAATGAGGTTTAGAAGGTGCTTAAAGTGACTTTAAAGAGAATGAGACGATGCAAAATGGTGTTTAGAAGGTGCTTAAGGTGACTTTAAAGAGAATGAGACGATGCAAAATGAGGTTTAGAAGGTGCTTAAAGTGACTTTAAAGAGAATGAGACGATGCAAAATGGTGTTTAGAAGGTGCTTAAGGTGACTTTAAAGAGAATGAGACGATGCAAAATGAGGTTTAGAAGGTGCTTAAAGTGACTTTAAAGAGAATGAGACGATGCAAAATGAGGTTTAGAAGGTGCTTAAAGTGACTTTAAAGAGAATGAGACGATGCAAAATGGTGTTTAGAAGGTGCTTAAAGTGACTTTAAAGAGAATGAGACGATGCAAAATGAGGTTTAGAAGGTGCTTAAAGTGACTTTAAAGAGAATGAGACGATGCAAAATGAGGTTTAGAAGGTGCTTAAAGTGACTTTAAAGAGAATGAGACGATGCAAAATGGTGTTTAGAAGGTGCTTAAAGTGACTTTAAAGAGAATGAGACGATGCAAAATGGTGTTTAGAAGGTGCTTAAAGTGACTTTAAAGAGAATGAGACGATGCAAAATGAGGTTTAGAAGGTGCTTAAAGTGACTTTAAAGAGAATGAGACGATGCAAAATGGTGTTTAGAAGGTGCTTAAGGTGACTTTAAAGAGAATGAGACGATGCAAAATGAGGTTTAGAAGGTGCTTAAAGTGACTTTAAAGAGAATGAGACGATGCAAAATGGTGTTTAGAAGGTGCTTAAGGTGACTTTAAAGAGAATGAGACGATGCAAAATGAGGTTTAGAAGGTGCTTAAAGTGACTTTAAAGAGAATGAGACGATGCAAAATGAGGTTTAGAAGGTGCTTAAAGTGACTTTAAAGAGAATGAGACGATGCAAAATGGTGTTTAGAAGGTGCTTAAAGTGACTTTAAAGAGAATGAGACGATGCAAAATGAGGTTTAGAAGGTGCTTAAAGTGACTTTAAAGAGAATGAGACGATGCAAAATGAGGTTTAGAAGGTGCTTAAAGTGACTTTAAAGAGAATGAGACGATGCAAAATGGTGTTTAGAAGGTGCTTAAAGTGACTTTAAAGAGAATGAGACGATGCAAAATGGTGTTTAGAAGGTGCTTAAAGTGACTTTAAAGAGAATGAGACGATGCAAAATGAGGTTTAGAAGGTGCTTAAGGTGACTTTAAAGAGAATGAGACGATGCAAAATGAGGTTTAGAAGGTGCTTAAGGTGACTTTAAAGAGAATGAGACGATGCAAAATGGTGTTTAGAAGGTGCTTAAGGTGACTTTAAAGAGAATGAGACGATGCAAAATGAGGTTTAGAAGGTGCTTAAGGTGACTTTAAAGAGAATGAGACGATGCAAAATGAGGTTTAGAAGGTGCTTAAAGTGACTTTAAAGAGAATGAGACGATGCAAAATGGTGTTTAGAAGGTGCTTAAAGTGACTTTAAAGAGAATGAGACGATGCAAAATGGTCTTTAGAAGGTGCTTAAAGTGACTTTAAAGAGAATGAGACGATGCAAAATGAGGTTTAGAAGGTGCTTAAAGTGACTTTAAAGAGAATGAGACGATGCAAAATGAGGTTTAGAAGGTGCTTAAAGTGACTTTAAAGAGAATGAGACGATGCAAAATGGTGTTTAGAAGGTGCTTAAAGTGACTTTAAAGAGAATGAGACGATGCAAAATGGTGTTTAGAAGGTGCTTAAAGTGACTTTAAAGAGAATGAGACAATGCAAAATGGTGTCTAGAAGGTGCTTAAGGTGACTTTAAAGAGAATGAGACGATGCAAAATGAGGTTTAGAAGGTGCTTAAAGTGACTTTAAAGAGAATGAGACGATGCAAAATGAGGTTTAGAAGGTGCTTAAAGTGACTTTAAAGAGAATGAGACGATGCAAAATGGTGTTTAGAAGGTGCTTAAGGTGACTTTAAAGAGAATGAGACGATGCAAAATGAGGTTTAGAAGGTGCTTAAAGTGACTTTAAAGAGAATGAGACGATGCAAAATGAGGTTTAGAAGGTGCTTAAAGTGACTTTAAAGAGAATGAGACGATGCAAAATGGTGTCTAGAAGGTGCTTAAGGTGACTTTAAAGAGAATGAGACGATGCAAAATGAGGTTTAGAAGGTGCTTAAAGTGACTTTAAAGAGAATGAGACGATGCAAAATGAGGTTTAGAAGGTGCTTAAAGTGACTTTAAAGAGAATGAGACGATGCAAAATGAGGTTTAGAAGGTGCTTAAAGTGACTTTAAAGAGAATGAGACGATGCAAAATGGTGTTTAGAAGGTGCTTAAAGTGACTTTAAAGAGAATGAGACGATGCAAAATGGTGTTTAGAAGGTGCTTAAGGTGACTTTAAAGAGAATGAGACGATGCAAAATGAGGTTTAGAAGGTGCTTAAAGTGACTTTAAAGAGAATGAGACGATGCAAAATGAGGTTTAGAAGGTGCTTAAAGTGACTTTAAAGAGAATGAGACGATGCAAAATGGTGTTTAGAAGGTGCTTAAAGTGACTTTAAAGAGAATGAGACGATGCAAAATGGTGTTTAGAAGGTGCTTAAGGTGACTTTAAAGAGAATGAGACGATGCAAAATGAGGTTTAGAAGGTGCTTAAAGTGACTTTAAAGAGAATGAGACGATGCAAAATGGTGTTTAGAAGGTGCTTAAGGTGACTTTAAAGAGAATGAGACGATGCAAAATGAGGTTTAGAAGGTGCTTAAAGTGACTTTAAAGAGAATGAGACGATGCAAAATGGTGTTTAGAAGGTGCTTAAGGTGACTTTAAAGAGAATGAGACGATGCAAAATGGTGTTTAGAAGGTGCTTAAAGTGACTTTAAAGAGAATGAGACGATGCAAAATGAGGTTTAGAAGGTGCTTAAAGTGACTTTAAAGAGAATGAGACGATGCAAAATGGTCTTTAGAAGGTGCTTAAGGTGACTTTAAAGAGAATGAGACGATGCAAAATGGTGTTTAGAAGGTGCTTAAGGTGACTTTAAAGAGAATGAGACGATGCAAAATGAGGTTTAGAAGGTGCTTAAGGTGACTTTAAAGAGAATAAGACGATGCAAAATGAGGTTTAGAAGGTGCTTAAAGTGACTTTAAAGAGAATGAGACGATGCAAAATGAGGTTTAGAAGGTGCTTAAAGTGACTTTAAAGAGAATGAGACGATGCAAAATGGTGTTTAGAAGGTGCTTTAAAGTCACTTTAAAGAGAATGAGACGATGCAAAATGAGGTTTAGAAGGTGCTTTAAAGTGACTTTAAAGAGAATGAGACGATGCAAAATGGTCTTCAGAAGGAGCTTAAAGTGACTTTAAAGAGAATGAGACGATGCAAAATGGTGTTTAGAAGGTGCTTAAGGTGACTTTAAAGAGAATGAGACGATGCAAAATGAGGTTTAGAAGGTGCTTAAAGTGACTTTAAAGAGAATGAGACGATGCAAAATGAGGTTATGAAGGTGCTTAAGGTGACTTTAAAGAGAATGAGACGATGCAAAATGGTGTTTAGAAGGTGCTTAAAGTGACTTTAAAGAGAATGAGACGATGCAAAATGGTGTTTAGAAGGTGCTTAAGGTGACTTTAAAGAGAATGAGACGATGCAAAATGAGGTTTGAAAGGTGCTTAAGTGACTTTAAAGAGAATGAGACGATGCAAAATGAGGTTTAGAAGGTGCTTAAAGTGACTTTAAAGAGAATGAGACGATGCAAAATGAGGTTTAGAAGGTGCTTAAGGTGACTTTAAAGAGAATGAGACGATGCAAAATGAGGTTTAGAAGGTGCTTAAAGTGACTTTAAAGAGAATGAGACGATGCAAAATGGTGTTTAGAAGGTGCTTAAGGTGACTTTAAAGAGAATGAGACGATGCAAAATGAGGTTTAGAAGGTGCTTAAAGTGACTTTAAAGAGAATGAGACGATGCAAAATGAGGTTTAGAAGGTGCTTAAGGTGACTTTAAAGAGAATGAGACGATGCAAAATGAGGTTTAGAAGGTGCTTAAGGTGACTCTAAAGAGAATGAGACGATGCAAAATGAGGTTTAGAAGGTGCTTAAAGTGACTTTAAAGAGAATGAGACGATGCAAAATGAGGTTTAGAAGGTGCTTAAAGTGACTTTAAAGAGAATGAGACGATGCAAAATGAGGTTTAGAAGGTGCTTAAAGTGACTTTAAAGAGAATGAGACGATGCAAAATGGTCTTTAGAAGTGCTTAAGGTGACTTTAAAGAGAATGAGACGATGCAAAATGAGGTTTAGAAGGTGCTTAAAGTGACTTTAAAGAGAATGAGACGATGCATAATGGTGTTTAGAAGGTGCTTAAGGTGACTTTAAAGAGAATGAGACGATGCAAAATGAGGTTTAGAAGGTGCTTAAAGTGACTTTAAAGAGAATGAGACGATGCAAAATGGTGTTTAGAAGGTGCTTAAAGTGACTTTAAAGAGAATGAGACGATGCAAAATGAGGTTTAGAAGGTGCTTAAAGTGACTTTAAAGAGAATGAGACGATGCAAAATGGTGTTTAGAAGGTGCTTAAGGTGACTTTAAAGAGAATGAGACGATGCAAAATGAGGTTTAGAAGGTGCTTAAAGTGACTTTAAAGAGAATGAGACGATGCAAAATGGTGTTTAGAAGGTGCTTAAGGTGACTTTAAAGAGAATGAGACGATGCAAAATGAGGTTTAGAAGGTGCTTAAAGTGACTTTAAAGAGAATGAGACGATGCAAAATGAGGTTTAGAAGGTGCTTAAAGTGACTTTAAAGAGAATGAGACGATGCAAAATGGTGTTTAGAAGGTGCTTAAAGTGACTTTAAAGAGAATGAGACGATGCAAAATGAGGTTTAGAAGGTGCTTAAAGTGACTTTAAAGAGAATGAGACGATGCAAAATGAGGTTTAGAAGGTGCTTAAAGTGACTTTAAAGAGAATGAGACGATGCAAAATGGTGTTTAGAAGGTGCTTAAAGTGACTTTAAAGAGAATGAGACGATGCAAAATGGTGTTTAGAAGGTGCTTAAAGTGACTTTAAAGAGAATGAGACGATGCAAAATGAGGTTTAGAAGGTGCTTAAGGTGACTTTAAAGAGAATGAGACGATGCAAAATGAGGTTTAGAAGGTGCTTAAGGTGACTTTAAAGAGAATGAGACGATGCAAAATGGTGTTTAGAAGGTGCTTAAGGTGACTTTAAAGAGAATGAGACGATGCAAAATGGTGTTTAGAAGGTGCTTAAAGTGACTTTAAAGAGAATGAGACGATGCAAAATGGTGTTTAGAAGGTGCTTAAGGTGACTTTAAAGAGAATGAGACGATGCAAAATGGTGTTTAGAAGGTGCTTAAGGTGACTTTAAAGAGAATGAGACGATGCAAAATGGTGTTTAGAAGGTGCTTAAAGTGACTTTAAAGAGAATGAGACGATGCAAAATGGTGTTTAGAAGGTGCTTAAGGTGACTTTAAAGAGAATGAGACGATGCAAAATGAGGTTTGAAAGGTGCTTAAGGTGACTTTAAAGAGAATGAGACGATGCAAAATGAGGTTTAGAAGGTGCTTAAAGTGACTTTAAAGAGAATGAGACGATGCAAAATGAGGTTTAGAAGGTGCTTAAAGTGACTTTAAAGAGAATGAGACGATGCAAAATGGTGTTTAGAAGGTGCTTAAAGTGACTTTAAAGAGAATGAGACGATGCAAAATGAGGTTTAGAAGGTGCTTAAGGTGACTTTAAAGAGAAATGCAATGCATGCAAAATGGTGTTTAGAAGGTACTTAAGGTGACTTTAAAGAGAATGAGACGATGCAAAATGGTGTTTAGAAGGTGCTTAAGGTGACTTTAAAGAGAATGAGACGATGCAAAATGAGGTTTAGAAGGTGCTTAAATTGACTTTAAAGAGAATGAGACGATGCAAAATGGTGTTTAGAAGGTGCTTAAGGTGACTTTAAAGAGAATGAGACGATGCAAAATGAGGTTTAGAAGGTGCTTAAAGTGACTTTAAAGAGAATGAGACGATGCAAAATGGTCTTTAGAAGGTGCTTAAGGTGACTTTAAAGAGAATGAGACGATGCAAAATGAGGTTAAGAAGGTGCTTAAAGTGACTTTAAAGAGAATGAGACGATGCAAAATGAGGTTTAGAAGGTGCTTAAAGTGACTTTAAAGAGAATGAGACGATGCAAAATGGTGTTTAGAAGGTGCTTAAAGTGACTTTAAAGAGAATGAGACGATGCAAAATGGTGTTTAGAAGGTGCTTAAGGTGACTTTAAAGAGAATGAGACGATGCAAAATGGTGTTTAGAAGGTGCTTAAAGTGACTTTAAAGAGAATGAGACGATGCAAAATGGTGTTTAGAAGGTGCTTAAGGTGACTTTAAAGAGAATGAGACGATGCAAATGAGGTTTAGAAGGTGCTTAAAGTGACTTTAAAGAGAATGAGACGATGCAAAATGGTGTTTAGAAGGTGCTTAAAGTGACTTTAAAGAGAATGAGACGATGCAAAATGGTGTTTAGAAGGTGCTTAAAGTGACTTTAAAGAGAATGAGACGATGCAAAATGGTGTTTAGAAGGTGCTTAAGGTGATTTTAAAGAGAATGAGACGATGCAAAATGGTGTTTAGAAGGTGCTTAAAGTGACTTTAAAGAGAATGAGACGATGCAAAATGGTGTTTAGAAGGTGCTTAAGGTGACTTTAAAGAGAATGAGACGATGCAAAATGAGGTTTAGAAGGTGCTTAAGGTGACTTTAAAGAGAATGAGACGATGCAAAATGGTGTTTAGAAGGTGCTTAAAGTGACTTTAAAGAGAATGAGACGATGCAAAATGGTGTTTAGAAGGTGCTTAAAGTGACTTTAAAGAGAATGAGACGATGCAAAATGAGGTTTAGAAGGTGCTTAAAGTGACTTTAAAGAGAATGAGACGATGCAAAATGGTGTTTAGAAGGTGCTTAAAGTGACTTTAAAGAGAATGAGACGATGCAAAATGGTGTTTAGAAGGTGCTTAAAGTGACTTTAAAGAGAATGAGACGATGCAAAATGGTGTTTAGAAGGTGCTTAAGGTGACTTTAAAGAGAATGAGACGATGCAAAATGGTGTTTAGAAGGTGCTTAAAGTGACTTTAAAGAGAATGAGACGATGCAAAATGGTGTTTAGAAGGTGCTTAAGGTGACTTTAAAGAGAATGAGACGATGCAAAATGAGGTTTGAAAGGTGCTTAAGGTGACTTTAAAGAGAATGAGACGATGCAAAATGAGGTTTAGAAGGTGCTTAAAGTGACTTTAAAGAGAATGAGACGGTGCAAAATGAGGTTAAGAAGATGCTTAAAGTGACTTTAAAGAGAATGAGACGATGCAAAATGGTGTTTAGAAGGTGCTTAAAGTGACTTTAAAGAGAATGAGACGATGCAAAATGAGGTTTAGAAGGTGCTTAAAGTGACTTTAAAGAGAATGAGACGATGCAAAATGAGGTTTAGAAGGTGCTTAAAGTGACTTTAAAGAGAATGAGACGATGCAAAATGAGGTTTAGAAGGTGCTTAAGGTGACTTTAAAGAGAATGAGACGATGCAAAATGGTGTTTAGAAGGTGCTTAAAGTGACTTTAAAGAGAATGAGACGATGCAAAATGGTGTTTAGAAGGTGCTTAAGGTGACTTTAAAGAGAATGAGACGATGCAAAATGAGGTTTAGAAGGTGCTTAAAGTGACTTTAAAGAGAATGAGACGATGCAAAATGAGGTTTGAAAGGTGCTTAAGGTGACTTTAAAGAGAATGAGACGATGCAAAATGAGGTTTAGAAGGTGCTTAAAGTGACTTTAAAGAGAATGAGACGATACAAAATGGTGTTTAGAAGGTGCTTAAGGTGACTTTAAAGAGAATGAGACGATGCAAAATGGTGTTTAGAAGGTGCTTAAGGTGACTTTAAAGAGAATGAGACGATGCAAAATGAGGTTTAGAAGGTGCTTAAAGTGACTTTAAAGAGAATGAGACGATGCAAAATGGTCTTTAGAAGGTGCTTAAGGTGACTTTAAAGAGAATGAGACGATGCAAAATGAGGTTTAGAAGGTGCTTAAAGTGACTTTAAAGAGAATGAGACAATGCAAAATGAGGTTTAGAAGGTGCTTAAAGTGACTTTAAAGAGAATGAGACGATGCAAAATGGTGTTTAGAAGGTGCTTAAAGTGACTTAAAAGAGAATGAGACGATGCAAAATGGTCTTTAGAAGGTGCTTAAAGTGACTTTAAAGAGAATGAGACGATGCAAAATGGTGTTTAGAAGGTGCTTAAAGTGACTTTAAAGAGAATGAGACGATGCAAAATGGTGTTTAGAAGGTGCTTAAGGTGACTTTAAAGAGAATGAGACGATGCAAAATGGTGTTTAGAAGGTGCTTAAAGTGACTTTAAAGAGAATGAGACGATGCAAAATGGTCTTTAGAAGGTGCTTAAAGTGACTTTAAAGAGAATGAGACGATGCAAAATGGTGTTTAGAAGGTGCTTAAAGTGACTTTAAAGAGAATGAGACGATGCAAAATGGTGTTTAGAAGGTGCTTAAAGTGACTTTAAAGAGAATGAGACGATGCAAAATGGTGTTTTAGAAGGTGCTTAAGGTGACTTTAAAGAGAATGAGACGATGCAAAATGGAGTTTAGAAGGTGCTTAAGGTGACTTTAAAGAGAATGAGACGATGCAAAATGAGGTTTAGAAGGTGCTTAAATTGACTTTAAAGAGAATGAGACGATGCAAAATGGTGTTTAGAAGGTGCTTAAGTGACTTTAAAGAGAATGAGACGATGCAAAATGGGTGTTTAGAAGGTGCTTAAGGTGACTTTAAAGAGAATGAGACGATGCAAAATGGTGTTTAGAAGGTGCTTAAAGTGACTTTAAAGAGAATGGGACGATGCAAAATGGTGTTTAGAAGGTGCTTAAAGTGACTTTAAAGAGATGAGACGATGCAAAATGAGGTTTAGAAGGTGCTTAAAGTGACTTTAAAGAGAATGAGGACGATGCAAAATGAGGTTTAGAAGGTGCTTAAAGTGACTTTAAAGAGAATGAGACGATGCAAAATGAGGTTTAGAAGGTGCTTAAAGTGACTTTAAAGAGAATGAGACGATGCAAAATGGAGTTTTAGAAGGTGCTTAAGGTGACTTTAAAGAGAATGAGACGATGCAAAATGAGGTTTAGAAGGTGCTTAAAGTGACTTTAAAGAGAATGAGACGATGCAAAATGGTGTTTAGAAGGTGCTTAAAGTGACTTTAAAGAGAATGAGACGATGCAAAATGGGTCTTTAGAAGGTGCTTAAAGTGACTTTAAAGAGAATGAGACGATGCAAAATGGTGTTTAGAAGGTGCTTAAAGTGACTTTAAAGAGAATGAGACGATGCAAAATGAGGTTTAGAAGGTGCTTAAAGTGACTTTAAAGAGAATGAGACGATGCAAAATGAGGTTTAGAAGGTGCTTAAAGTGACTTTAAAGAGAATGAGACGATGCAAAATGAGGTTTTAGAAGGTGCTTAAAGTGACTTTAAAGAGAATGAGACGATGCAAAATGGTGTTTAGAAGGTGCTTAAGGTGACTTTAAAGAGAATGAGACGATGCAAAATGGTTTTAGAAGGTGCTTAAAGTGACTTTAAAGAGAATGAGACGATGCAAAATGGAGGTTTAGAAGGTGCTTAAAGTGACTTTAAAGAGAATGAGACGATGCAAAATGGTGTTTAGAAGGTGCTTAAGGTGACTTTAAAGAGAATGAGACGATGCAAAATGAGGTTTAGAAGGTGCTTAAAGTGACTTTAAAGAGAATGAGACGATGCAAAATGGTGTTTAGAAGGTGCTTAAGTGACTTTAAAGAGAATGAGACGATGCAAAATGGTGTTTAGAGGTGCTTAAGGTGACTTTAAAGAGAATGAGACGATGCAAAATGGTCTTTAGAAGGTGCTTAAGGTGACTTTAAAGAGAATGAGACGATGCAAAATGAGGTTTAGAAGGTGCTTAAAGTGACTTTAAAGAGAATGAGACGATGCAAAATGGGTTTAGAAGGTGCTTAAAGTGACTTAAAAGAGAATGAGACGATGCAAAATGGTGTTTAGAAGGCGCTTAAAGTGACTTTAAAGAGAATGAGACGATGCAAAATGGTGTTTAGAAGGTGCTTAAAGTGACTTTAAAGAGAATGAGACGATGCAAAATGAGGTTTAGAAGGTGCTTAAAGTGACTTTAAAGAGAATGAGACGATGCAAAATGAGGTTTAGAAGGTGCTTAAGGTGACTTTAAAGAGAATGAGACGATGCAAAATGGTGTTTAGAAGGTGCTTAAGGTGACTTTAAAGAGAATGAGACGATGCAAAATGAGGTTTAGAAGGTGCTTAAAGTGACTTTAAAGAGAATGAGACGATGCAAAATGGTGTTTAGAAGGTGCTTAAAGTGACTTTAAAGAGAATGAGACGATGCAAAATGGTGTTTAGAAGGTGCTTAAGTGACTTTAAAGAGAATGAGACGATGCAAAATGGTGTTTAGAAGGTGCTTAAAGGTGACTTTAAAGAGAATGAGACGATGCAAAATGAGGTTTAGAAGGTGCTTAAGGTGACTTTAAAGAGAATGAGACGATGCAAAATGAGGTTTAGAAGGTGCTTAAAGTGACTTTAAAGAGAATGAGACGATGCAAAATGGTGTTTAGAAGGTGCTTAAAGTGACTTTAAAGAGAATGAGACGATGCAAAATGGTGTTTAGAAGGTGCTTAAGGTGACTTTAAAGAGAATGAGACGATGCAAAATGGTGTTTAGAAGGTGCTTAAGGTGACTTTAAAGAGAATGAGACGATGCAAAATGGTCTTTAGAAGGTGCTTAAAGTGACTTTAAAGAGAATGAGACGATGCAAAATGGTGTTTAGAAGGTGCTTAAGGTGACTTTATAGAGAATGAGACGATGCAAAATGGTGTTTAGAAGGTGCTTAAAGTGACTTTAAAGAGAATGAGACGATGCAAAATGGTGTTTAGAAGGTGCTTAAAGTGACTTTAAAGAGAATGAGACGATGCAAAATGGTGTTTAGAAGGTGCTTAAGGTGACTTTAAAGAGAATGAGACGATGCAAAATGGAGGTTTAGAAGGTGCTTAAAGTGACTTTAAAGAGAATGAGACGATGCAAAATGAGGTTTAGAAGGTGCTTAAATTGACTTTGAAGAGAATGAGACGATGCAAAAATGGTGTTTAGAAGGTGCTTAAAGTGACTTTAAAGAGAATGAGACGATGCAAAATGAGGTTTAGAAGGTGCTTAAAGTGACTTTAAAGAGAATGAGACGATGCAAAATGGTGTTTAGAAGGTGCTTAAGGTGACTTTAAAGAGAATGAGACGATGCAAAATGAGGTTTAGAAGGTGCTTAAAGTGACTTTAAAGAGAATGAGACGATGCAAAATGGTGTTTAGAAGGTGCTTAAAGGTGACTTTAAAGAGAATGAGACGATGCAAAATGGTTTTAGAAGGTGCTTAAGTGACTTTAAAGAGAATGAGACGATGCAAAATGAGGTTTAGAAGGTGCTTAAAGTGACTTTAAAGAGAATGAGACGATGCAAAATGGTCTTTAGAAGGTGCTTAAGGTGACTTTAAAGAGAATGAGACGATGCAAAATGAGGTTTAGAAGGTGCTTAAAGTGACTTTAAAGAGAATGAGACGATGCAAAATGGTGTTTAGAAGGTGCTTAAAGTGACTTTAAAGAGAATGAGACGATGCAAAATGGGGGTTTAGAAGGTGCTTAAGTGACTTTAAAGAGAATGAGACGATGCAAAATGAGGTTTAGAAGGTGCTTAAAGTGACTTTAAAGAGAATGAGACGATGCAAAATGGTGTTTAGAAGGTGCTTAAGGTGACTTTAAAGAGAATGAGACGATGCAAAATGGTGTTTAGAAGGTGCTTAAGGTGACTTTAAAGAGAATGAGACGATGCAAAATGGTCCGTTTAGAAGGTGCTTAAGGTGACTTTAAAAGAGAATGAGACGATGCAAAATGAGGTTTAGAAGGTGCTTAAAGTGACTTTAAAGAGAATGAGACGATGCAAAATGGTGTTTAGAAGGTGCTTAAAGTGACTTAAAAGAGAATGAGACGATGCAAAATGGTGTTTAGAAGGTGCTTAAAGTGACTTTAAAGAGAATGAGACGATGCAAAATGGTGTTTAGAAGGTGCTTAAAGTGACTTTAAAGAGAATGAGACGATGCAAAATGAGGTTTAGAAGGTGCTTAAAGTGACTTTAAAGAGAATGAGACGATGCAAAATGAGGTTTAGAAGGTGCTTAAGGTGACTTTAAAGAGAATGAGACGATGCAAAATGGTGTTTAGAAGGTGCTTAAGGTGACTTTAAAGAGAATGAGACGATGCAAAATGAGGTTTAGAAGGTGCTTAAAGTGACTTTAAAGAGGAATGAGACGATGCAAAATGGTGTTTAGAAGGTGCTTAAAGTGACTTTAAAGAGAATGAGACGATGCAAAATGGTGTTTAGAAGGTGCTTAAGGTGACTTTAAAGAGAATGAGACGATGCAAAATGAGGTTTAGAAGGTGCTTAAAGTGACTTTAAAGAGAATGAGACGATGCAAAATGAGGTTTAGAAGGTGCTTAAAGTGACTTTAAAGAGAATGAGACGATGCAAAATGAGGTTTAGAAGGTGCTTAAAGTGACTTTAAAGAGAAATGAGACGATGCAAAATGGTGTTTAGAAGGTGCTTAAAGTGACTTTAAAGAGAATGAGACGATGCAAAATGAGGTTTAGAAGGTGCTTAAAGTGACTTTAAAGAGAATGAGACGATGCAAAATGGTGTTTAGAAGGTGCTTAAAGTGACTTTAAAGAGAATGAGACGATGCAAAATGAGGTTTAGAAGGTGCTTAAACGGACTTTAAAGAGAATGAGACGATGCAAAATGAGGTTTAGAAGGTGCTTAAAGTGACTTTAAAGAGAATGAGACGATGCAAAATGGTGTTTAGAAGGTGCTTAAGGTGACTTTAAAGAGAATGAGACGATGCAAAATGAGGTTTAGAAGGTGCTTAAAGTGACTTTAAAGAGAATGAGACGATGCAAAATGAGGTTTAGAAGGTGCTTAAAGTGACTTTAAAGAGAATGAGACGATGCAAAATGAGGTTTTAGAAGGTGCTTAAAGTGACTTTAAAGAGAATGAGACGATGCAAAATGGTGTTTAGAAGGTGCTTAAAGTGACTTTAAAGAGAATGAGACGATGCAAAATGAGGTTTAGAAGGTGCTTAAGGTGACTTTAAAGAGAATGAGACGATGCAAAATGGTCTTTAGAAGGTGCTTAAAGGTGACTTTAAAGAGAATGAGACGATGCAAAATGAGGTTTAGAAGGTGCTTAAAGTGACTTTAAGAGAATGAGACGATGCAAAATGTCTTTAGAAGGTGCTTAAGGTGACTTTAAAGAGAATGATACGATGCAAAATGAGGGTTAGAAGGTGCTTAAAGTGACTTTAAAGAGAATGAGACGATGCAAAATGAGGTTTAGAAGGTGCTTAAAGTGACTTTAAAGAGAATGAGACGATGCAAAATGAGGTTTAGAAGGTGCTTAAAGTGACTTTAAAGAGAATGAGACGATGCAAATTGAGTTTAGAAGGTGCTTAAAGTGACTTTTAAAGAGAATGAGACGATGCAAAATGGTGTTTAGAAGGTGCTTAAAGTGACTTTAAAGAGAATGAGACGATGCAAAATGAGGTTTAGAAGGTGCTTAAAGTGACTTTAAAGAGAATGAGACGATGCAAAATGAGGTTTAGAAGGTGCTTAAAGTGACTTTAAAGAGAATGAGACGATGCAAAATGGTCTTTAGAAGTGCTTAAAGTGACTTTAAAGAGAATGAGACGAATGCAAAATGAGTTTTAGAAGGTGCTTAAAGTGACTTTAAAGAGAAGAGACGATGCAAAATGGTGTTTAGAAGGTGCTTAAGTGACTTTTATAGAGAATGAGACGAATG